>NW_026057298.1:0-100545 GCF_019202705.1 Hemisphaericaspora subhashii | reverse complement strand
GAATTTTTCTCAACAACCCAAAAAGAAAACCAAATTCTGAGAAGGTAAGATTAATTTACTACCTTAATACCACCTGCCGCCTTAAGGTAAGACTCACAGGGCTCATATTGAGGGAGATAGAGTTGGCTAATTTTACAACATTGCACCTAAATAGCAATATTTTTGGTAGTTTTTACCGGTCCCGTAGTGTAGTGGGATAGTGTAGCCTAAGACTAAGGCCCCTGGACCCAACGATTCCCAGCTGGACCTAATGTAATTTTTTTTGTGTGGTGGCTGTTATGTTAAGTACGAACTTGTATTGAATAACTAACTATTCTCTTGAGGACAGGTTTGCAAAAAGCCTAAAAGCGATCATTGCAACCTATTTCCACCCTTTCATTTTTTAGTGATGATTTGAAAGATTTGATATTATCACTTCGTTAGATTAGATCTGGTTTATTGGAATTGTATGATGTATATATATTTTTTTATAATTTATTAAATTACATATAGTACTATTTCTATAAAAGACAATCTTATCCTAATAGAAGAAGATTCTTATCCATTATTTACAAATTTGTCCTTAGGTCATTATCATGCATAATAATATCCCCCCCACCTACAGGCCAATTTCTTCAGTATCCTTAATGATTTGTTGAACTTTCTTTTTATTAGGTGCTTCCTTACGGACTTCATCCTTTGAAGGAGGCACAGCCGGTGCACCACCTGCTTGGGGAACAATCTTTGGTTGTTGTACTCCTGCGACGCCACCTGGAGGAACACCTGCACCTTTAGGTGGTGGAACACCACCGGCTTCTTCGGCTACTTCTGCCTTATACCCTTTTTTCTCAGGTTGTGATCCAATTGGTTGTTGATTTTTGTTAGGGCTTCTGTTTCCCTTTCCTGTACCAATTAATTTATCTTCATCACTTCCAACAACTGGTGCTTCATTTGCAATACCACCTTTTGGAGCTTCTACAACTCCCAATCCCATTTTACCTTTTGAATCTTGGGCTAAATTTCCTGCTAAATCGACATTTTCAATTTCTTTATCAGCCTTCTTATTATCAACATTATTAACCATTCTATCTAAATTAATATTTTCCGTATCTATTATTTTTTGATTTGGTTCTTTAATATTTTCATTCTTAACAATTTCATAAGTTGGTTCTGGAGCTGCTTTTAAATCTTGTGAAATCCACCACATTAATGTTCCAAATAATAAAAGCATTACTATATAACCACCTAGTTTTCTTTTAGAATTGGTGAAAAAGACGATTGGTTGTTTAAGATTATCATAAGGAGATGAACGCTTCTTTTTTGTTGGTTTCATATAGTATGGTCTTGGTAAACCATTCTTACTATAACTTCCTTGCATTATGGTTTACGTTGAAGTTAGTTATGATTTCTATTAAAATATGGATTGATTTTAAAAGTAAATTAATTAAATATAGAAAAGAAAAGGTTTTAAAGGAAATTCTCAATTTTTTTTTTTTTTGGCTGGTTGGGTTGGTTTGGTGGCAGATTTTTAATAGAAGAATTATTTTTTAGTAAAACAGTTAAAATAACACCGACATTCTTTTTACAATTCCCTTTAAGCAAATAAAAACAAACAGCGAATAAAGAATACGCCTCTAACAAAACAATGAACGTTACCCCAAAGCCTTTGACTAAGACTTTTGGAAGGAACCAGCGAATAAAATATATTCGATTAGTCATTGAATCATATAATTTACAGATTTGAAAATTGTGTCAAATTTTCTCGATAGTCACACGAAGATAACTATTAATCAAATTTACGCGCACCTAGAACTATTATTCTCTACTAGGTCTAGTCTCCTCCTTCTTTGATCTAAAAATAATTCATTTACAGTACCAAGAGAATAAAACAATTTTTATTGCTGCAATTTTTTTTTTTGCAGCGGTTAAATTAATTTATAATTAACTTCACTTTTTCAATGAATAAAGAGATTGATCAAATGTCAATATTAAGATTCATACTTCTATTTACATTATTATATTCAGTCAATGCAACACCACCTTCATGTTTTCTAAGTTGTGTAGGAGAAGTCACTAGAGATTGTCATTCAAAATTAACTGATGTTACTTGTGCATGTATTAGTGAAGATAAATTAATTGGTTGTCTTGTTGATATATGTCCCTACGGAACCTTCCTAAGTGCTAGAGATCATTTTATGGGTACTTGTTTAGAACATGGAAGACCAACTGTCACTAATCGTATAGGAGGTCGTCGATATACCGGTGGTTTTGGTTACTTTCTTTTGTTTTTGTTTAACAATAACGATAATGATGAAAATATAGATGATAAGGCTCCAGCTAATAAACCATTAATTCCACGTCGTGGCGGTCCATCTAAACCTCAATCTCCAAATGTTAGAAAGCCAAGACCAACCAGAGTTCAAAAATTACCACCCAAATATACAACACCATCTGATCCTCAACCTGCCCCAAGAAGAGAAAACAGACCTCCTCCTCCTCATCCCCCCAGTGAAGATGATAGTGACAATGAATATAATCCAGATCGTGGAACACTTACCCTTCTTTGGCTACATCAACTACGGTTACCTCTAAAATACCTAATTAGAAGACCCATAAATGTCCCTAAAAAATATCGGGATCCAAATAATTTAGGAAAACCAAGAAGAGTTCTAATTAAACGACCAGTAAAATATTATCAACAAGATTCAGCAGCACCCAAACGGAAATCTCAACATGTAAAGAGAATCAGTAGTTTAAGCTTAACTAAAAAACCAGTATTAGGATCAACATATCTGGAAGATATCAACCCCAAGCCTCCTTCAAGGTTTAAAACATCAAAAAATCGACCTGATCGATCATCATCTTCTTTTAATAGCTAATTTTTAAGCCTTATCCAAATATATGTGAATGTGTTTTTGAATCTACTTTAATAGATACTATAGTTTCTCTAGGTATACTAACAAGACCAATTTCTCTAACATGTAAATTCTTATTATTTAATCTATCAATTGATGTTTCATATACGTTGGAAAGAAGTAAGTTTCCAAATGGATCAATTACTGTGAGAACTCCTTCGAATAATCTGGAATCATTGACTTTGACATGTAAGTTTGCCCCGATGAATCTAGATGGACTAATTGTGGCCGAAGCAGACATTATTACTTGGGTTCTCTTCTAAATTTTCAACTGTTAAAGATGATGTTTCAAAATCAGAAAAGTTAAACCTCAAAGTGAAAAATTTGTACACAATTATCTGGGAGGGGTTACCCTGCTTTTGATGATGCATGCCCAGGGTTAGGAAACGAATCGGGTATTTTTCCGGGTATATTCATTCAACCCGAATAAATCGAATTTGGGATTAGGGAATACTCGTTCCGAATAAATAGGAGTCGCTGGATGGGTGAATCGGGTGAATTGGGTGCCGTGAAGGTTGATTCGAAAAATTCGTGTTTCAAAATGTATGTAGTTTGCAACAAATACTAAGCAAAATTTTCTCTGTCTACTGAAAACAAATCAGAAAAACAAGCTTCTAGGCCAATTTTTAATAAATCTGCTTGGACGATTTGCAATTTAAAACGCGTTAGAAACACGCGTATTTAGTATTTTTTGTGTGATTTTCATTTTTTTTTTTTACAAAAATGGTTCAACCTCTATCTTAAATAACTATATAAAATTGTTGGGTTCTAACAACACTCATCCGCTCCATTGAAAATGGTATCAATAAGTTATGCAAGTATTTCCCTCCAGTAACGAAGTTCGAAGATTTAACCAAAATTCAAAGCTTACCACTTAAGCATTGTGTTGGATCCAAGGGCAAAACTAAATCATTACTTAGAAGGTGAGCTATTATGTTTTTACCCAGGAATAGAACTTGATATTAGGTATTTACTTGATCAAGAATACAAGTCTCTTGAGAATGAATTGAAAGAAGTGTCGTCTGACATTTCAGAAGGTGAGATTGAGCCTGAACCAAAAGTGAATGACCTTAACCTCTACAATTTCAAGAGAAAGAAATACAGTGAGGTAGACTCATATATAATTGATCCGACTATAGACAGGTTTGCAAGTGCGCTTGATTATTGGAAGGTGAAACAGGATGTGTACCCTATTCTTAGTATTTTGGCAAGACGATATTTAGCCATACCTGCTACGTCAGCTTCTGTTGAAAGCACATTTTCGATTGCTAGGAATATCATCTCCTACCAACGCAACCGCCTTCTGCTGCTGAATGCTAAGAAACTTATGCTTTTGAAGAGTTGGGGGGTAAATGGAGAAGAATTGGAAGAATCTTGATTCAGAGAAGATTGAGCGTATAAGTCTTTAAAGTTGATAAAGTAAATAGAACTTCTAAGTAATGTTTATAAATCATTAAATGTTTGTGCCAAGTAATTACCATATTAGTTTCGGGTATTCCGAATATTTCGAAATTCAGTTCGAATTTGACTGGCTAGCTTCTTCGAGTGAATCGGGTATTCCAGCAAAATGTAAAAACGAATCAAAAAACCCGAAATTCGGAAAATTCGATTCGTTTCCTAACCCTGACGTACGGATATTTCACTTGTCTTTTTAAAAGTTAGAAAACTTACAAAGAGAAGACTTTCCTTAACATCAATCGCATAATCACCCTTTATAAAAGTTGGCTTAATTTTAGTTTGCTAATTAAGGTAATGGAGGTTATAATCAAGTGAACATAAGCGTAGAAGAACCAATTAAGTTTGGAGCACGTTTCTGGGCGCCCGGTGTTGACAATGAAATGGAATACTGGGAATCAGTTGTGACTATATTCCTCTCTATATCTCTTGTAGATTATCTATCTGTATTGATAGAGATAATTGATACCACAGAGCTTGTTGCTTTCATCGGGATATTAGTAATTTGATAACGTTTAGAAACACGTAGCCTGAAGACGTGTAAGGTCTGCCCTTGGTTATCACTGTGAATGACATTCTATTTATAGATGGAAATAGCGAGCGGCTAAATTCCTATTTTGATAGAAACAAAATGAATGATTAATCAATTCTTTAAGCGCTAACTTATCTTCGATGTTAATATGCAATTTGAGTTCTCATATAAAATGTATGGCACTCGTGGTGCAGGTGGGGGAATTGATTTTTTTTCTACAATACCAAACCCACCATTTAAGGTTTTGTAATTTAACTTTCCCTAAATGTAAACCCATCCCTTTTTCTTAGATTATAATCAATCCCCTGTTGAAAAGATGGAGTCAGAGATGCAAGTCCATGAATTAAGGACAATCTACGGAGAATACAGAAAGTTCTTTGTTGATTGTGAATTACACATTTGTCTTCCCGAATCTGAAGATGAAACCACCCCCACTCCCACCGCTACACTGCTTAGTAACAGATTAGTATAAGCTAATCAGTGAGTACTTCCTAACCTATGATGAATATCAGTAGATAAAGGTGGATGGTATCATAGAGAAAATCCAGAAACCACATATGAAACATTTGAAGCTTTGATGCAAGCTACTAGTCCAAATTTCAGAACGGAATTTGGGAATGAACTTTCAAATAGATTAGATGAACTTCTTCACCCAATCTGTCCTATATTTATAACCCAATGTCCCGATAGATAAATTCTGTCTCATTTTTGGGTCTAGAGATTAGACGAGGTTCGTATGAGATACAAATACATTATAGGATTATATATATAGTCTATATACAAGGACTTTTTTGTTGAAAACTATCTTCTTATTTCTTGCTTTTTTGCTCTTTTTCTTTAGCAGCTGACAAAGCATGTTCCAAAGCTGATTTCTCTCTCTTTAATCTCTTAGCTTCTCTCTTTGCTGCTTTAACAGCTTCAGCCTTTTGTTCAGCTTCCCTCTTAGCCATTTTAATAGCCATTCTTGCCGGCCTAGAAATCTCACGCTTAACAAACTCTTCAACATCATCAACATCAAATCTAGCACCTCTGATATAGTATTGTTGGTTTCTTGGTCTATATTCTTCTGGTTTCCAAACACGTTCAATATTTCTGATTTTTGGATTATAAAGTGGGATTCTAAGTTCTGAACCAATACTTTGAAGTTTTGTTCTTATTAATATATTGGTACCTAAATTATTATGTCCTCTTTTAATACCAATGACTTTCCCGGTAACATCGGTTCTATCAGTATAAGTGACTTTAATGATATCACCTGCTCTTAATCCAGTTTTGGTATGTTCAAGAAAAGAAAATGGCTTACCTAGTACCTCAAAATTATTAACAAAAACTACATATTCCATGATAGGTTCTCCATTTCTCTTTTTAGGTAATGGTTCAAATACAGGTTGTTTTGCTAATGGGAAGTTTTGTTAGTACATTTTATCGACTCCGATTTATGAATGTTGTGAGTACATACGAGACCTTAATGGGAAGAAGGTTCTGCATTGTTGAACCGTTATGCTAGCTGATCTAATAACAGCTCTATTAGCCAGTAATCCAAACATTATGTGTTGTGGCCAGGGGGTTGCTTCTTGATGGAGGGTGTCTGTCTCTTGAAGGTCAAAACAAAATTTTCAATTTTTTTTGAACCAATGGAAAATTTGTTAGTGCTGAAAATTACACAGATCCATAGTAAATTACAATATGATTATTTAAACAGTGTATATGGGGACACTTCTAATTTAACTAATATACAATGAAAAGAAAACTAATATACAAAGACGATGCAATAAGAATAACATTCTGAAGAGATGGAAGCATACTTTAGAAACGTGGGCGTCTCTTTCTTCCGGTAAATTTAGAATCTTCCGCCACTTTCTTACCTCTTCTTCTCATAGTTTCCTTCTTCCTACCAATGAATTCCTTCTTACTTTCCAACTTCTTTCTCAACTTTCTATTCATAGTTTTGGCTTGCTGTGGAGCGTCCATCTCAGCCCCAGTCAAATTAATCTGTCTATCAGACATCCCTGCCGTCAACACCAAATAATACTTCTTTTTACTCTTTGATTCTGGATCATCTATAACCAACCCCCCACCAAATCCAGCCACTTTTGCAGCACCCATCAATGATTCAGTTTGAGAATCATTCATAGGATAAAACTGAGCCACAAATTTCCCACCTCTTTTCAAGGATGCATAAAGTGTATTAAAAAACAACAACATTCTTTTCTTTGGATCAACACCGGCACTATCGGCATTACACAACCATTGTATAGCCGAAATCGAAATCGCAGCATCAAAAGTCCCCGCCCTAAATGGAATCCCATTCCCTAAATCAGCAAGAAATAAATCTCCTTCAACATCTCGATCTAAACCCGTGGCTAACATACTTGGAGAAATATCCATTCCGACCCAATTATAGCCTTCTTCAGTCAAGATCTCCCCTGAAAGACCTGATCCACATCCGAGATCTAATAGGAAGTGAGGCGTGTCTTTTTCTAAATTAAGTAGTTCAAGGGCACGTAAGGTCATCTTGGCTTGGATGTGTTGGACACGAGTTGAGGATGTATATTTGAATGATTTGGTGTCATTATAAAACACTTCTGGCGGAGCAAGTTGTTCTGGTCTAGACATCGTGATAGAAGTGCTATGCTTTTAGGAGTTGGTAGAGAAGAGTTGTTGGGGTATAGTTGTAGTTTTGATAAGGAAGTCGAGAAGACTTCAAAAAAATTTGGTTTTGCGATGATTTAGTCACGTGACCACAATTTAGGTGAATTCTTTGGTTCGACATTCCTACCTATTATGCTAGTACACGTAGAACCAATCCGGGAGCTAGAACAATTAGATGCTCCTCTATAGATAGTCTCTATAAGTCAGGTATAGTTTCTTTCTCAGTATTGACTATTTTGTCTTGAAGAATCAATGAGAATAAAATATTCAGATAAATGAATAGGCTACTAATTTTGAAAACTGAATCACCACAGACAGTAGTCAATTGGATCACTCCATATTAAATGCATTAGCTAGAAAGTATGAGCATAGAGTATATTATTGGATTCTGTAATTAAGCAAAAGAAGAGATAATTGGTGTGACCAAGCAATCACCATAGTTAATTTTTTTTGTTGCAAATCGATACCAAAAACGCACCCACCAAAAACGCGTCTTAATTTTCTACCGCCTTCCTCCTGCCATCCACCCCAACTCAATCCAACTCAACCCAAGCTATAACGATGCCAACAACTTCAATCGATTGTTCTCAAATATCAACCATCCTAAATCCCCAACCCCCCTCCACAGCCACCCCAAAATCCCCTCAAGATCCAATAATATCCTCTCCATTAGGACTAGTCATTATAGAAATCCAAGGTGAATTAAACCTTCCCACCACTGTTCCAACCAATAACACTGAAGAAACACAAGAATATATATCCGAGAATTTCATCACTGTCGACAGGATCTATGATGCTGTGAAGTTTGGGAAGATTGAATTTGATACTCGTGATGAAAAGAAGGTGACATTATTCATTGGGAAATCACAACGATTAATTGGGAGTATTGTGAATTTAGACAAACCGTTAGGGGTTTTGAGGGTGCCGATAAAGAGAGAGGATGATATGGAAGAAGGCTTGGAAGAAGAGGATGGGATTAAATTGGTGGATGTGGTTAGGAAGAGGATGATATTTAAACAGAGACCATTACCTATTATGTAGAAAGTAGAATGTGTATTATATAAATAAATATTTATTGTATCGCAGAGAGATGGTGTAAGGATGGTAGATAGATAAATAGATGGATAGGAATGTAAGTATTAGAATTTAGCTCTTCCCAGATTTCTATGATCCCAGTTGACCTGAGTACTATTCTCAAATCCACTATTTTGAGGATCAACAACTACTAAATGTTCATAAATCTTGATAATATCTTGTTGAGAGAATCCTAATTTATCCTTCATATAATTGACAATATTACCATATTTTTCATGGAAGACATTAATAGTTTCCAACATTGCTTCATATCTTGAACTAACCAAATTCTCAAATCCATGTTCTTCAATCTTCCAATTCTTTCTACCTTGAGATATAGCAACTTCAATATCATTATTATCACCATATTTTTCTCTTAATTTCTTAACTGTTTGTTTAAATTTCCCCCAATTATGACCTACTAGTCCAGAATTAGGTTGACAACAATTAAGTATAAGGAACCGGATCATATCCTTATCAATCCCAGCTAATAATAAGATCAACATTCCTAATACTCCAGTTCTATCTTTTCCCGCAGTGCAATGGAAAATAAGTGGTTGATTTTCATCTCTAATAAATTCAAATACTCTCTTGTAGGCACCAGTTCCAAGTTCTAACATATCTTCATAGACATGAACATAAGTTGACCAAGATGTCATTAAATTGGAATATCTAATTGCAATTGCATCAGGAGAATAATCATCTTTTGAATATACTGGAGAATGAATTCTCTTGATTCCATATCTTTCTAATCCTTGTGGGAATCCATCTTTTTCTACTTCTCCATCAGAACGTAAATCAAATATAGCCTTGATACCTAATTTCTTTAATGATTTTAATCCATTTTCAGTCAACCCGGCAATATTGGCACATCTGAAAGCTAAATGAGGTCTAACATAATAATTCACATGACCTTCCTTGGATGAAGCTCCTGTTGTTGTGGTTTCCAATTTGAAAGTTGGATTATGAATTCTCCAACCACCAATATCTCTAAAATTATTCACACCTTCAACATCTTTCCATCTTGCAACTTTTCCAATCACATTACTTATACTTAAGAATCTTTGCATTTCATTAGCTGGTTGTAAATAATCTATTATATAATCAGTTACAAGAACATTAAAATTGACTTTATTTCCTTTTAAAGGTAAATTACCAGGATTAAAATCTTCCATATCATCCTTGGTATTAATTTCATGTACACCATAGAAATTATGATCAGCATCAGGGATTAATTTTAATTCATGGGAATATCTACCACGATTTAAAGTATTGGCGAAATTTGAACAATCATATCTTGGGACAATATGATCATCAGTTCCATAAACACTCAAGACCGACCAATCACGAGATAATTTCCACAATTGAGTTAAATCAGGTTCTGCAAGTGATAATATTTCTCTTGCTGCTAATTTCATTTGTTGAATTTTACCATATCTAGGCATTTTCACTGGCAAATAGTCGACTCCTTTTAAGTCCATATATCTATTCAAAACAGTCTTGGAAGTAAATCTTGAAGCACAGTTGATTAAATTAGGAACAATAATTGCATTTGGATTACCTTGTTTAACTAATTCATCTTGTTTTTGAGCCCAAAGAAACATAGCTACAGCACCTCTAGAATGAGCAATGACAGTAGATAAAGTTAAATGAATCCCAAGGGGGTTTAATTTCCCATTCATGATCCATTCAGCACAAGCTTGAATATCTTCAACATCTTGACTTAATTGTCTTCCTTGTAATTCATCTTCATTATCGGCAGATTCTCCACATCCTCTAAAATCAATTCTAAGTGAAAATATTCCTAATTCAGCAGCTAATCTATGAGCAATCAATTTTTGATAACAATAATTTCTATGACCTCCTTGTCCATGTAAGATTAACGCTGCTTTATGAGTTACTGGAGGAAGTCCTTCTTGGAAAGGGTTTTTTGAATCAAATGCACGTGGAATTGCAAATGTTGCTGATATTCCTTTACCTAAAGTAACTTGAATTTCTCTTGGAGGAATTGGTTTATAGTTTGGATTTTCAGTTGTCATAGCGTGTGTTCTTTCCTCTGGTTGTATATTCTTAGTATTAAAAAGAGTGTAAACGAAAGTCTATAAGAAGGGATAATCCACAGTATAAATAAAGAGTTTAGAATAAATCCGGATACATTTAATTTCTCCGCTTTAAATTTATTTTTCGTTTCCATTCCCGCCGTGAATAATTTTAATTTTTTTTAACCAATTTAGGGCTCCCTTCCTCTTGTTATTCTTTCAATTTCAATATAACGGATAATGGAGATATTTGTATAACTGAAATTGCATAATTATTCAGATTCCACCGACATCCACCGCCACAACCACCATCCACCATACACTTCTTTTCTCGTGTGAAATGTCTTCCTTTTTTATAATTGCGTTTCATACAAACTTCGCGAGGATGTCATCTCGTAGGTTACTTCAGCAGACAGTCGTGGGGTCTGCGAACATCCAAACCCATAGAAAACATCCCGATCTGCATTTTTCCCCAGAAAGTTTCCAGAGAATATCAGATGAAAATTTATCGGACAGGTGGGGCAAACTGCCAACCAAGACCAGGGACTGGTAGCGCAAGTAATATTGTTAGTTTTTTTTTGTTGGGGTGCGGCTTGATTTATTTCTTGCGGGATTCTAACCTCTACCAACCAACTTACATCTATCACGGGGAATTAAAAGTCATTGGCAAATGCTAACAATATAAGACAATGAATCGACAGGAAGATAGAGATGCATATACACAACTAGGAAGATCTCTTAATGAACGTCATATAGATCAACTATCTACTCAACTATCAGTATTCCAATCAGCTGTAATCAACTTTGCTAATGAACATGGAGATGAAATTAAACTGAATGGAGAATTTAGAAATAAATTTGCCCAAATTTCACAACTGATTGGTATTGATCCTTTAGAATTGTTATTATATACATCGAAGAATAAACGAGAGAATTTTTATGTTGGTCTTGTAGTTAGAATTATTGAAATTTGTCAACTGACTCGTGATTTAAATGGTGGTTTAATCTCTCTAAAGGAACTAATATCAATTGTTAAAGATACTCATACTGTCCATATAGATATAAATCAAAATGATATTGAACAATCATTGTCAATGTTAAACACTTTGGGTAATGGATATGAAATCTTAACTATAAATGATAAGAAATGGTTAAAATATACATCAGCAATTGGTGATAATTTATCAATTGATCAAAAGAAGGTTTATGAATTATGCGGATTTATGGGTGGTTATGTTACGATATCTAATAATTCTCTATTAATACCAACCCTATTTTAATCTACATTTTGTCAATTAGATGAAATGATTATGAATGGGTTTCTATGGGTTGATACTCAAGCTCCAAACGGGGAATATCAATTCTGGGAACCTTCTTGGATATCTAATTAATACATATATACATTTATACATAGGGTTACAAATATACAGGTCTACTCTGGCGATTGTTCTGTTGTAGCAGACTTTGCCCTACGTTTCTTTTCTTTATGTCTTTCATTAATCACTTCAAATGTGTCATTAAGATGTCTTTCTGATAATGGAACATATTGCGTATAATTCCGTCCCAAACCGTCACCAAGATGCATTCTTCCACCTTCTAAAGTGGCTATTGGTGGTTTCACATCTTCCAAAACAAAATGCTCCATAATTTTTGTCATTTCACTTTTAATTTGAGTATCATATGTCAAGTTGGGGAATTTATTAAACAATAAACTAAATGAACGACCCGCATCTTTGTTATATTTTATCCATTCCATTTCTTCATATTCACAATCATACAATACCAAAGGAACTTCATTTGCCATTTCATATACAGGTTTCCTGGGGAATTTCTCCACATTAGTTAAGTCTTCAATTATCAGTATTGATTCCAATTTCTGGGCAACCAAGAATAGAATAGCAACCATACATCTAACTTGATGCCAAAGGAATGCACTCCCTTTTAGATCAAAACAGTAATAATCATCTTTTAAATGAATGATTCTTGAATGATGAATATCTCGAACATAATTCGTAATCTGTTTTGATCCATCTATTTTACAAAAATTTCTAAAATCATGAACACCTTCATATAATCTTGCTGCTTGGTCCATGATTTCAATATCAAGATCTCGTTTTTGGAAAATATATCGATAATGACGATACTTACAACTGAATCTGGCATCGAACTTTTCGGGAGGTCTCAAGCATACCGCAGTCACTCTTATGTCCATTGGCAACAAGGAATTCAATATCCTCATATAATTCAATTCATCCTTATCATTGTTAGCATCTTGTTGTTGTTCAGGAGATAAGTTAGATCTAACATTTAGGGAAATGACTTGATTCATGGCACTGACTCCTTTATCGGTTCTACCACATCGTGAAAATTTACAACATTCTAAACTTGGTTCTTTTATTAATTTTGATTTTGATAATGCTTCAAGCAAGGTTTCCTCCACGGTCGGTAATGCAGTTGGTTCATATTGATATGCTAATCCGTTATAATTCCAACCGAGGTAGGCGAATCTTAAGGCGATGAATCTTTGGTTGTGTTTGCTCCAATCGAATTCTCGCTTCTTTTGCTTTTGCTTCTTAGTAGGAGGGGCCGGTTCTGTAGTGGTGGTGGTGGAGGATTCAAGTTGGTTGATTTTGGCGATTAGTTGTTCTTTTGTCCATGATGAATAATCGATTGATGCCATGGCTGGTGGAACAGGAGATGTTGATGAGAGTGATCTTTTTACCATTATCCAAGATCTTGACACAAGTTGTCTGAACATATAATCCTCTATCTGCTTGCCAATGACGTCTTTAAAGATTGTTGAAAAAAATTGAACCTCTTCGTAAAATCGCCCATCGCGCAAATCAAAAAAATAAATAAAATTATTCAATCTCATCTCATCACTCTTTCCTTCCAAACAACTAACACCCCAATACACAATGAAAACAAAGACAGAATCCCTTTCTTGGGATAATATACGATACTCGCTCCACCCATGGATCAAAGAAGCAATCTCCTCCCTCGGATTCCCCACCATGACCCCAGTCCAAGCATCCACCATCCCATTACTCAGTGGAAACAAAGATGTCGTAGTTGAAGCAGTAACAGGATCCGGAAAAACACTTGCATTCGTAATCCCGGTATTACAAAAAGTTTCCGACCGGATGTATAGTTCAGACGGAGAAGATGGACCTGAACCGGTGAAGAGGGGACATATGTTGGCAGTAGTCTTGAGTCCGACTAGAGAACTTGCGAGTCAGATCCAAGCTGTTTTCAATCAAGTATTGGAATTTCTCCCCGAGGGAAAAAACCCCATCAAGACTCAATTGTTGGTAGGTGGAGGTTCATTGGGGACTATTAGAGATGATTTGGATTTCTTTTTGAAAAACCAACCTCAGATATTAATTGCTACACCTGGGAGAATGTTGGATTTTTTGGGATCACAATATGTGAAGACACAATCTACTGAGATTGTTATATTGGATGAAGCGGATAAATTGTTGGACTTTTCATTTGAGAAGGATGTTATTAATATATTGAAACGATTACCTAAACAGCGTAGAACCGGTTTGTTTTCAGCTACGATAAGTTCAGCCGGGGCGGATATTTTTAGAACTGGGATGAATAATCCAGTTAAAGTGACAGTTAAATCCAAGAATTTGTTGGGGGAGAATCAAATTGCTCCAAGTAGTTTACAACTTTCATATATGATGATCCAACCAGAATGTAAAATATCAACCTTATTACATCTATTATCCAACTATCAATTCAAAAAATCAATAGTCTATTTCCCAACCTGTACATCAGTCAAACATTTCTATTCAATCTTCCACACTCTCCATGCCGATCAAAACCTAAAATTCTTCTCCCTTCATGGTCAACTATCCACCAAATCCAGAATGAAAACCCTATCCAGCTTTGCTGAAGGTGACACCAACATCAATAAATTCATCCTCATGACCACCGACGTCGCTGCTCGAGGTATCGATATCCCCGACGTTGATCTCGTGATCCAAATCGACCCACCAACTGACCCAAATGTATTCTTACATAGATGTGGTAGGACAGGTAGGGCGAACAGAGTAGGTAGGGCGATTGTAATGTTGAATCAAGATTGTCAAGAGGAGGATTATATCGGATTCATGGAAATTAAAGGAGTTTCCCTCTCACAAATGACCACTCCTGATGTGACTTCCGATCATCGAGAATTACAAACTAAGTTAAGGAAATATATGCTTGAAGATCGGGCAAGACATGATTTGGGAATTAAATCCTACGTTGGATTTATTCGATATTATTCCAAACATGTAGCTAGTTCTATTTTTAGATTGTCAACATTGGATTATTTAGGTGTGGCTAGGATGTATGGATTATTGAGATTGCCAAAGATGCCGGAACTGAGATATATTGCCAATGAGGATATGCCTGAAGATGGATGGTTAGGAGAGGTTATTGATATGGATAAGTATGCTTATGCTGATAAATTACAGGAGAAATCGAGGTTGGAGAATTTGGAAGCAGATAGAGAGAGGAAGATTCTGGACGCGAAGAGGAGGAAGGAATTGAAGGTGAAAAATGAAGCTTGGTCAAGTAAAGTGGAAAAGAAGGAGACTAAACAAGAAAGAAGGGAGAAGATGAAGAGAAAGAGAGAATTGATTGAGAAACAAATCATGGACGAATCTTCTGAAGATGAACAAACGGTAGAAGATTGGAAGGATATAGTTAGAAAGAATAAAAAGAAAAAGAACAATAGTGGAAGTTTGCAAGGGTCTTTTGAAGGATTATAAGCGAATATATATATATAAAGGTAATTCTAGCATTATAGCAATAAACTTTTTAGGATTGATTCTAATTAAGAGAACCTATTTTATACCGTTCACTACTTGATCTTATTCCATCAAATACAAATAAATTGTCCAATGGGATATATTGAGAAGTAGTTAATTTCAATACTTCTTGACTAGCAACTCCACCCATTAAACTACATAAATTATGATAATTTCTTGTATTATGAGCCAATATTTCTTTGAATGAATTTGCAATTGACAACAGTATTGGTCTACTTGAAAAATTTTGACCAAATATCTTTATAAATGAATCTAGATCTTCAATAGTTGGATTACGACCATTTTGTCCAACAAAAATATTAAATGTAAGTATGGCAAAATAAATAGCTAGGGTATTATATTCATCTGAATCATCAGATTCTTGATACAATTTTTCAATTAATTGAGTATCTACCAATTTTCTTGATCCAATAGTTACAAATAATAATTGAACATTTTTACAAAATACGGCTATTGATTCATTTGGGATATCGGTGGGATTTCTTCCAATTGATTCTAAAATCCCATGAACTTCTTCTGTAAATAATTTTTGATCTTTTAATGCCTTTGTACGATATATATTTTGTAAATTAATATAATTTTTGGTATCCAGGGCCATATCAGGTAAACTTCCAGCCAAAGGTAATTGTTGATTGTTTTTAGTTACGAAATTTTCTAATGCAGCAATATATATCCAAAATATAGGAGTATCATTAGCTAGACCTCTTTCTTTTGATTTTATAAATAATGCATTTATTGAATCAGGAATTTCTGTCTTTTGACATGCACGATGATATGAGTTTGCAGCTTCCATGAAATTTGTTTCTAATTGTATATTTCTTGACATTGATTCAATATAACTTTTAAATAATTTTTTATCAGCATAAGTCAAAGGAGGTTGACCATTATGAAGTGATTTCCATTTATCTAATGCTTTTATAAATATGACAATATAAGGAACATGAGAATGTTCAGCATCATTTAATTTATCTAAATCAAATGAATCAGCAAATTGTTGTAATTCAGGCCATGGTTTATCTATTCTTAAATCAAATAATTTTGAAGGATCATGAGTTTCAATTACAGTAATTTCATTAGTCAAAATATTTAAAGAACCATAATAACCAATTGAATTTATAATTAATATAGGAATTTGCCGGGACCAAAGAATTTCAATTAATTTTCTTAAACTTGGTAAATAATCACTTATAATTACAATATTAAATTTCTCCCAATATGATTCAGATTCATTAATCAAAATATCTTCAATTGAACTTGTTATAGCATGACCTTTAACTTCTTGATTTAATTCATTTAAATTATTCAGTATAGCACATGATAAATAACAATTTAAATCAGGTTTCTTAAGAAAGAAATTACTTGATAAATCAGTTGAAGTTACTAATTTATTATCAATAATTGTATATTCACCAATTCCTGGTAAGATTAAATTCTTTAAAGTTTCTGATCCTGTTGGTGTTGCATTAATTAAACAAACATGAGAATCTTCTAATTTTGATTGACCACTTGATGCCCATAATCTTAATTGTCTATCGTATCTTGTTTCTTTATCGTTTGTCATTACTTTCCAGTTTCCCTTACTACCAATCAAAGTAAAAAAAACAACGATTTGATTTTAGACAAATATTATTATTTATATTTATAGAATGCAAAGACAGTTGCTGTGGTAAAAAACGATTGACAGTTTTTATAAAAAAGTTTGTTAAATCAATTTAATCTTAAAAAGGTTAATTAATTAAAAAATTATACAATGACTTTGTTTATGAATTGTTTCAATTTTGTATGGGAAAAATCAAACGAATTGAAATTTAATTTTTAAAGTTTGGTTGTAAAAAAAAAGAAGGGAAGGGACAAGTAGGGGAACAACAAATTCACAATTTAATGAAACTTCTTCTTTCTTGTTTTCTTGGTATGTAATTACTATGAATCTGTAGAAGATATTGTAATTAGACCAATAGAATCTGTCTATAATTTAATGTATAACTCTGCGTATGTCAAATAGAATCTTGTGTAGTATCTTTTAGAGAAGGACTGTAGTTTTTAAACTTCCTCGTCTAAATTATTTTTGTTATTCATGAAAACGTACATTATTTATAGTGGGTTAGTTTGTTTCGGTACTATTTTCATTTTCTTAGATATTTACATTCTATAGAATGAGTTAGTGGTTACAATTAAACTATATCAACATGTATAGTAATTATGGTTGTGGCAGATATGCCTTTTTAGGTACTTCCCAACGTTCACGCAGGGACATCCCAGGGCACTTGCCAAGACAACTTACATTCAAAGTACTATGTGATTAGAGTTTGTTGGCGGAATCATATTTCATAAATATAATAGTTAGACATATGTAAGTCTAATATAAGTACATGTAGATCAAGGTTGTTTCGGGCGGATCATTTTTAATGAAATGGTTAGGCGAACTCCTATAACAATATAGGGATATGCTATTTTCTATATAGTACACAACTTGAATGCTTCTTTCGAATACATGGTGTATCAACTTAAATCAGAAGCTCGATAGCTGAAAAGCTTCTTTCCGAAACATAAAGCTTAATTAAAAACCATTTCTCATCTCGGCTAGGTCCATATGCTATTTTGGAATAGGAATCTTTAAAGAAATATTTGTGGATAAAGGCTTTTGCTTGTAACATTACATCAAACTATTCGGTGGAGATACATTCAAATCTAGCAGAACTTGATCATCACAGGAGACTACTACAATTAAAGAGAAGGAATTTACGCACGAGTTAACAGTGTAGGACTCCACTTTTCTGCAACCCCCCCAGCCTCCCCCCTTGCAGATCCCCTGGCAACATACATATCTATATAAACCATTCTCTAAGTGGTTGATTCAGAATGAATGGAATGTTTAATCCGCCCAGATGACCAACCTAGATTAAGTAAAAACTTTCTTTACTTGAGGTCAGATTTAAAACCCCTTCGCACGAACTAACCTTTGGTCAGGTGGATAATTCAGTATGAAGGGATTCTATCGGATCCATGAAAATCCAGTCAAACTCTTTGCAGGGTGTGTCATCAATTGTTCATTTGTTACTCAAAAAGTACTAAACAATATACTTACCAACTTTTCACCAGCTTTCCATCGTGAAAGGTAGTTGAAAGTAGTTGATAGGTAGTTGACAGGTAGCTGAAAGATAGTTGAAAGTTGCAGTTGAAAGGTAGTTGAAAGGTACTTGAAAGGTGGTTGACAGGTAGTTGATATAGAATGAATGGAAATATTAATCCCCCCAGATGACCAACCCAGATCAGGTAAAACCTTCATCCCCTGAAATCGGATTAAAATCCCATCACACAAACTAGCCATTGGTCAGGTGGCTAATTCAGTATGAAGGGATTACACTGATTCATGGAAATACAGTCATACCCTTTCCAAATTGTATCATTACCAACTCTTCATTTTCCATGATTTTATGATTTAATATATGGATGGTTGAAATGTGGTTGAAAGGTAGTTGGAAAGGTGGTTGACAGGTAGTTCAAAGGTAGTTGAAAGGTATTGAAAGCTGAAAGGTATTGAAAGTTAAAAGGTAGTTGAAAGGTAGTTGAAAGATAGTTGAAAGGTAGTTGAAAGATAGTTGAAAAGCGGTGGATAGACAATGAATGGAAACTCTAATCCCCCCGGATGGCCAACTTAGATCAAGCAAAACCTTCATCCCTTGAAATCAGATTAAAGACCCATCACAAGAACTAACCATTGGTCAGGTGGCTAATTAAATATGAGGGCATTACACAGATCCATGGAAATCCAGTCAAACTTTCACTAAATTGTACCATCTTCATTTCCATGATTTTTTTTAGGAAGATTTTAAAACTGAACAAGAACTGGAATTGGAAAGGAAAACAGAAGAAACTGAACTCAGGGATCCACAAGGATAAAAACCCCACTTCAATGTGTACTAGTAACATGGCTTGTTGATAAATGGGTAGCAATATTGGATAGATGATTGTCGTTGGAAGATGTTTCAATTTCGTTTCTGTGGTTGATTTTGATTTCTGTGGTTTAATTTTTAATTGCTTCAAATAGATTTCATATCCTTCTAATACCTTCACACCAAAATTACTTCTTTGAACATTCGATGATCCAACTAACTTTACTTGATTGATGAGATTAAGGAAGATTATTGAATGAATAAATTATTTGGGCGGTAGATTTCTTTGTGAACAATAAAGATGAAACAAATGAAGTTTTTCTCATTTTTTCGCAATCTGGGCGTTTAAATAAGCTGCAAAATTTCCTAGTCATTTTGAAACAAACACAAAGAAAAAAACATAAATAATCTAGACCTCACATAGACCAACACAGACCCATTCTTGCCAGGATAATTAAGCATAGAAGTTAAGGGTGTGGCTTGTCCATGTATTGAAGAGGGAAATAACATTATTAAAACATGAGCACTCCAAATTTCTGACGTTCAGTCATTTTTTTGCCACCAAATTATCAAAAAATCACTCAAAAGTAATAGTATGAATATAAAACCTTTGAGAATACAACACTTGGACATCATGCTCTATGGATTCCACGTGATCATATAATTAAAGTCTTTGCCAGTGTAAAGTGCTCTAAACTATCAAAATACGTTGAAAGTCGAATTACATATAGCTGATCCATCATTAGCGGGTATGTTTTAGCAACCCAACCAGATCACGTGAAATTTTTATTACGTAATAAAAAAAATTCCTGAAAAATCCAAGGTGAAAATTTTTTTTGTTAGGAGACAGAGAGACCGTTTTCTAGCCAAGCAGAATTTTGTAATTTTTACAACGTGTTACCATTTTTTTTTTTTTGATAACGCAACACATGATTCGTTATCTGACGCGGCATTGTAAATAACACATCCGAGCTCAAGCAATGCGTGTACTCAATTGGTACATAAGTACCACTTCAATTGAATCAATTGCAATTGACTACAAAAAGATTGAAATTGAATTTATTTCTCGTAATTGAGTTCTTCGAATCTCTTCTCCACTGCCCTTATAGTTTGATCATTCTTTCATGCAAAGGGGTGAAAAGTTTTCTCTCATATTTGATTTTCTTTTTTAATGGATGGAATGGAAAAGAATGGCGGGTAACTTATTGATAAATGTCGCATTTTCGGGTACTGGCGTGGGTTGTCAATGTAATCATGAGAATGACACATGGTTAATTGGTATGTCATTTACCAAAAAGGTCTCCTAATTGGGAAGAAACGGTTATGCCGCACGACATAATTTAATTGTTCTATGAGATGAGTTGCGACATTTCAAGAAAGTGTCGAAAAATAAAAATATTTCTTTTTTTTTTTGCTGTTAAAAAATAATTTATGCAAAAAAAAAAAAATTCCATCATCACCCAAAAAAAAAATTTTTCACTTAATTTATATACCAATTGATTTCTCTCACTTTTTTTTTGGTTCTCTTCTTCTTTCTTCTTCAAGAAGAAGAAAAGAAGCAATTCTTTGTTGTCAAACCTTTTATTTTACAGACGACCTGCTAGTGAATCTAAATACTCTACAGAAGTTCTTTCCGAATTATTAAGCAAATTACAAATTGCTGAAGATAAGGATGTTGCTGCTGCCAACATTTCTTCATTTTTGAATTCTTCAATTGTTGAACATGATGTTCCAGTTGAATTCTTTGAAGATTTAAAGAAGCAACTTAAATCTAAGGATACCGCTACCACCATTGCTGCTTTAGATGCTTACAAGCACATCTCCTCTTCAAATGCTTTATCTCCATCTGTTGAACCATATGTTGTTGAATTAGTTACTGAAGTTGCTACCAGAGCTGGTGACAAGAACAAGGATATCCACGCCGCTGCTTCCGATGCTTTATTAGCAATTGCTTCTGCTGTCACTCCAACTGCTATCAAGGTTATCTTACCAAAGATTTTAGATAACTTGGTTAACTCTAACAAATGGACTGAAAAGGTTGCTATCTTAAAGGCTGTTTCTCAATTAGTTGACACTGCTAAGGATCAAATTGCTTTAAGAATGCCTGAATTAATTCCAGTCTTATCTGAAGCTATGTGGGATACCAAGAAGGAAGTTAAGGAAGCTGCTACTGCCACCATGACTAAATCCACCGAAACCATCGATAACAAGGATATTGAAAAGTTTATTCCAAAGTTAATTGAATGTATTGCTAAACCAACTGAAGTTCCAGAAACCGTTCATTTATTAGGTGCTACCACTTTTGTTTCCGAAGTTACTATGGCTACTTTATCTATCATGGCTCCATTATTATCTAGAGGTTTAGCTGAAAGAGATACTGCCATCAAGCGTAAGGCTGCTGTTATTGTTGACAATATGTGTAAGTTAGTCGATGACCCACAAGTTGTTGCTCCTTTCTTGGACACCTTATTACCAGCTTTAAAGGCTAACTTCTCCACCATGGCTGATCCAGAAGCTAGAGAAGTTACCAACAGAGCTTTAAACACCTTGAAGAGAGTTGGTGCCGTTGGTGCTGATGACAAGATTCCAGAAGTTTCTACTGCTGGTGATATCTCTGTTACTTTAGGTGAATTCGACAAATTATTAGAAGGTAAAAATATTGCTTCTAGATTCGATGTTGCCAAGACTTATATTGCTGCTATTGCCGGTGATTTAATTGATGAAAGAGAAATCCAACCAGAAGCATGGTTACACAACATCTTACCATTTGCTACTATTTTCTTACATGAAAATGAATCTAAGGATCTTATTGAAGAATTCAGAAAGAGAGCTATTGATAACATCCCAGAACCACCATCTTTTGAAGATGAAGAAGATGAAGGTGAAGATTTATGTAACTGTGAGTTCTCCTTAGCTTATGGTGCCAAGATCTTATTAAACAAGACTCAATTCAGATTAAAGAGAAACAGAAGATATGGTTTATGTGGTCCAAATGGTGCTGGTAAATCTACTTTAATGAGAGCTATTGCTAATGGTCAAGTTGAAGGTTTCCCAACTCAAGAAGAATGTAAAACAGTTTATGTTGAACATGATATTGATGCTACTCAAGCTGATACTTCTGTTGTTGATTTCGTTATTGAAGATGGTGAAGTTGGTTTAACCAAGGATATTGTTCGTGCTAAATTAACTGAATTCTCTTTCTCCGATGAAATGATTGCTATGCCAATTTCTTCCTTATCTGGTGGTTGGAAGATGAAGTTAGCTTTAGCTAGAGCTGTCTTAAAGAATGCTGATATCTTATTATTAGATGAACCAACTAACCATTTGGATACCGTTAATGTTGCTTGGTTAGTCAATTACTTACAAACCTGTGGTATTACTTCCATTATTGTTTCCCATGATTCCGGTTTCTTAGATAACGTCTGTCAATACATTATCCATTATGAAGGTTTCAAGTTGAGAAAATACAAGGGTAACTTATCTGAATTCGTTAAGAAATGTCCATCTGCTCAATCTTATTATGAATTAGGTGCTTCTGATTTAGAATTTAGATTCCCGGAACCAGGTTTCTTAGAAGGTGTTAAGACTAAACAAAAGGCTATTGTCAAGGTTTCCAACATGACTTTCCAATATCCAGGTACTACCAAGCCACAAATTCAAGATATTAACTTCCAATGTTCTTTATCTTCCAGAATTGCCGTTATTGGTCCAAATGGTGCTGGTAAATCTACCTTGATTAATGTCTTAACTGGTGAATTATTACCAACTGAAGGTGAAGTTTACGTTCATGAAAATGCTCGTATTGCTTACATTAAACAACATGCTTTTGCCCATATTGATAACCATTTAGACAAAACTCCATCTGAATATATCCAATGGAGATTCCAAACCGGTGAAGATAGAGAAACCATGGATAGAGCTTCTAGACAAATTAACGAATCCGATGAACAAAACATGAACAAGATCTTTAAGGTTGAAGGTACTCCAAGAAGAATCCAAGGTATTCATGCTAGAAGAAAGTTCAAGAACTCTTATGAATATGAAATTTCTTGGATGTTGGGTGAAAATGTCGGTATGAAGAATGAAAGATGGGTTCCAATGATGTCTGTTGACAACACTTGGTTACCAAGAGGTGAATTAATGGAAACCCACTCTAAGTTAGTTGCTGAAGTTGATATGAAGGAAGCTTTAGCTTCTGGTCAATTCAGACCATTAACCAGAAAGGAAATTGAAGAACACTGTGCCATGTTGGGTCTTGAAGCTGAATTAGTTTCCCATTCTAGAATTAGAGGTTTATCTGGTGGTCAAAAGGTTAAATTAGTTTTAGCTGCTTGTACTTGGCAAAGACCTCATTTAATTGTTTTGGATGAACCAACCAATTATTTGGATAGAGACTCTTTAGGTGCTTTATCTAAGGCTTTGAAGGCTTTCGAAGGTGGTATTGTTATCATTACCCATTCTGCTGAATTCACCAAGGATTTGACTGAAGAAGTTTGGGCTGTTCTTGATGGTAGAATGACTCCATCTGGTCATAACTGGGTTCAAGGTCAAGGTGCTGGTCCAAGAATTACCGAAAAGGAAGATGAAGAAGATAAGTTTGATGCCATGGGTAACAAGATTGCTGGTGGTAAGAAGAAGAAGAAGTTATCTTCTGCTGAATTAAGAAAGAAGAAGAAGGAAAGAATGAAGAAGAAGAAGGAAATGGGTGATGCTTATGTTTCATCTGATGAAGAAGATTTCTAAATAAGCTAGACTTTTATTAGTTAAATCATCATTTTCTTCATTTATTCATTTGTCATTTTTACTTACTCTTTTACTTTTTTTTATTCTAAATAGTAATTATTTGTATGTTTTAATATTAATAAAAATTTATATATTTACTTTTCAATTGAGGTTTACTGCATTTTATATTTAGCCGCGAACTTTACTTCAACTTTTTGCAACCAAAACAAACAACCACAATACTATGGTGATTCATAGATTACTACTACAGCTACTAACAGTATTGACTCTATGTGAAAGTATAGCTCTACTATCTTCAACCATTCAATCTTCAAAACATTCAAATATGGATTCTAATAAATTATTATATAAAAATTTCAGTCAACAAATTGAACCACGAATGTGGAATCTATCATATGCACCATATTCAGTACTATGTCCATCTCATTCACTAATAAGACAAGCGAATGAAGTACGTACACCACCCAATTACCATCTTCGATTATAATCAACTACTAACAAATTGTCCCTAGACCCTCTGTAAGGAAGAACAAACCTACATCTCCAATCGAAACCTAAAAACAGAACCATTTCTAAAATCACTATTGTATCACAACAAAATTCCCAAATTCGACATCGAATCCTTCTTTTCCAATAAATCAAAACCAACAATTATAGCACTTGCCTTCTCAGGTGGGGGATATCGATCAATGTTATCCGGAGCCGGGATATTATCGTCATTAGATTGTCGAAATCCAGATCTGTCTCCCTTAGGTGGGATCTTGCAAGCTTCGACATATATTGGTGGGATATCGGGCGGGAGTTGGTTGGTTATGAGTAATTTCGTGAATGATTTCGTGCCGATTCATGGGCTTGTGAATAGTAGGAATGATGGATGGAATTTGCAGGATCTGTTGTTGCTGGGGGTGCCGAATTTTGATCCGGGGGATGTTCAGCGACATATTCTGGAGAAGCTGACGATAAGTAATGAAACTGGGATAAAGAGGAAGGAACAAAAACAACAACAGGGGGGAATTTTTGGGAATATTCTTAGGTTTTTTAGTTTTGGGAAAACAAATCTGACTATACCCATATCTGAACAAGTCAAAGATGGTGGGATAGAAGAAGAGGATAGTACGTTGTTGTATACCTGGGTGAGGAATTTATTCTCAAAACCAAAAGGAAGTGCTGCTTGGAATGCTACTAATAATCTGAACAAAGAAATTGCATTGAAAGAATATTTAAAGTTTTATAAAGAATTACTTATAGAAGTCAAGGACAAGAAACGAGCAGGGTATCATACTAGTCTAACTGATTATTGGGGTCGAGCATTAGCCAGAAGGATATTTACATCACAAGCCCGAACACCTGGGGTTACAATCACCGCCGCGACTGAATCACTTGGATCATTTTTGAATTATGAACAACCATTCCCCATAATTGGAACGGTGGAGAAAGATCCTGGACAACTGGAGACAAGTAGTTTGGATTCTCATGTGTTTGAATTTACTCCATATGAATTTGGATCTTGGGATTCATATTTGAATGCTTTCGTACCGATAAAATACCTTGGATCACATTTAAATAATGGGAAATCAATACATAAGACCGATAATGAAAATTATAGTTATTGTACGTCAGGGTTTGATAATGTTGGGTTTATAACTGGGACATCAAGTTCATTGTTTAATCATATCTTTGTATATGTTTATAAACTATTAAATAATTTTCAACTGGAGACTACATTGGCCATTGAAAGTATATTAAAATCATTTGGATTAAGTTCAGAATGGAAATCACTCAAGAGTCCACAACTACATCCTGATTATGCTTTATATTCGCCAAATCCATTTTATCAATTTATTAGCGGTGATTCATCAAGTACAATTGCTGAAAGTTCTGATTTATATTTAGTTGATGGAGGAGATGATGGACAAAATATCCCATTTCAACCATTTTTAAGATCGGCTAGAAAAGTGGATATAATAATTGCATTTGATATGAGTTGTGAGAGGGATAATTTCCCTAATGGAACCGTATTACAAAAGACATCAAATCGATATAACCAATTGAATAATACTCATGTTGGAATCCAATATTTTCAAGTTCCAAATACTTCAATTATAAAATCCATATTCCCCAGAGTTCCTACCCTGGAAGAGATAGTAAGAGATGGATTAGTTGGGAGACCATTATTTCTTGGATGTGATATTTTGAGAGATTATGAGACATTGGAACCAGTAGTCACTGGATCATTATATAAAGAAATGGAATTACCTCCAGTAGTTGTTTATTATAGTAATTATAATTATAGTTTTGCAGCCAATACTTCAACGTTTCAATTAAGTTATAATAAAGAAGAAGTAAATGGAATGATTAATAATGGATATAATTTGGCTACTTTTATGAATTCTACTTTATATCCAATATGTTTAAATTGTATAATCTTAAAGAGAGAATTTGATAGAATTCAATATGGAAGTTATAGTGAGAAGAAAAAGATGAGGAAGAAGCAAAGTGATTTTGTCATACCAAAAACTTGTGAAACTTGTTATGAGGTTTATTGTTGGAGGTAGCCGTAGTCATGTTGTATATTAGAGAGTAGAGTCAGAGTCAAAATCTATTGTATTGTATAGTTAGTCTATTGTATTGTATGGCTGGAGGAAGATCAATCTGGAGAGAGAAAGGCGCGTGACTGAAATCAATAAAAAATAATTTTGTACAGCAAGTTGCTTTTTTCTTTGACCAGAAATTTTCTTTTAACATATTTTTCCTAAATTAGACATCAATCAAAACTTCACCCTTTGATCTTTACAGAGAACAGAACAGTTGATTGACAGAGATTCTATACAAACTTAAATTATACTCATCTTCATAGACACATAAAGGAATAATAAAGCAGCATGGCTGGAATTAGACAAATAAAAATTATTGGACTTACAGCCCTTGTATTTGTCTTAGTGTTTATATTACATCGTACAGGACAAAATGCTGCTGCTATGGTACATGCTCAAGCATCTGACCAAATAGGTAATAAGCATGCAGCTCATAATCCAGCAGAATTAAAGAAACCAACAACCAACAACAACAACAACAATAATAATAATAATGTTGATATTTCTAATAAAATAATTGATTCTGCCAATGATGATAAAGCAGATGAAGAAATTAATCAAAAGATAAATCAAGAAGTTCAATCCTCAAAACAAGGAGGATCAACAGGAGCCAAGAACGACAATCCTGCTGCAGATAACGGGGCATATGATCCAGAAAAGGATTTAATCGATATAAGATCCTTATCTCCCATGACTGTATTTTCAAAAACTTTCTGTCCATTTTCTGCAAGACTTAAAGAATTACTTCAAACTTATGAATTCACTCCACAATTCAATATTGTTGAATTAGATAAACATGAGCATGGTCCTGAATTACAAGCTTATTTAAAGGAGAAAACAGGTAGAGGAACCGTGCCTAATGTATTAGTTGGTAAGACTTTAGAAAGTAGAGGTGGAAGTGATGATTTTGCCAAGTTTGCTAAAGATGGTGAATTGATTAATTTATTGGTTGAATGGGGTGAAGGAAGATTGCAAGTAACAAAGAAAGATGCTCCTTCAAATGCTTAGGCAGTTTATAGCTGTGTAGTTGTCAGACTGTGTATACTAAATATAAAGACGATTCCTATTATTACAAACATGTGTTATGTATGACTTCATACTTACTTTAACTTATAAGAACTAATGTAACATTAAAAAAGAATAAATTACCCACAAATTATTTACTATATATTTATATTGGCTAAACTAATTTTATTCCTTCTCTTTAGAATTTGGAGAACTTCTTAGATTTAGAAGCGGCAGCAGCAACCTTTAAGACGTTGAATCTAACAGTCTTAGAGATTGGTCTACATTGACCAACAGTAACAACATCACCTTCAGAAACACGGAAAGCTGGGGAGATGTGAGCAGCAACATTCTTGTGTCTCTTTTCATATCTGTTATATTTTGGAACATAATGTAAGTAATCTCTTCTAATGATGATAGTTCTGTGCATCTTGGTGGAAACAACAGTACCGGTTAAGATCTTACCTCTGATAGAAACAGTACCGACAAATGGACACTTCTTGTCAATATAAGAACCTTCAATGGCGGCCTTTGGGGTCTTGAAACCTAAACCAACATCCTTGTACCATCTCTTGGTCTTTCTGTTGGCCTTGGCCTTTGGGTTAGTGAAGATGTGTGGTTGCTATAATGATTGTTAGTAAAAAGGGTTCCTATGTATTAAAGAAAATAATGTATGAAAGTAAGAGTTGTCAGATGATGGGGAGTGATATGGACTGTTTTGTTTATGACTTGACGTTGAGTTTGATATAACGAGTTCTGAACAAATGATATCTATAGTTGAGACGGGTCTTATGGTAGTATGAATAATACGTTGATCCTCATTGAATATAGTATTACTATGTCATTTCTTATAAATCCTCTTACATTTCTAGTTGATCAAGTTCTCTGAATATTTCTTCTCTAGTACTGAAGTAGCATTCTATTCCTGTAATAATTTGTAGTAGAATTTGATTTGATATGTTTCTCTCTATGCTCTTCAATATCCAAAATTTTTCAATAAATATCTCCATCACTGTCCTCCCACAACTAACTCGAGCACTTAACACTTTCATTCATTCCTTTTCTGTATAGTTCATGATGTATATCTACAAACCTTTTGGAAAGCTCTTTCAGATTGAACGGTTAATTCGGTAGCCATCTTGTATGTTGTCCTAATATCTTAAACACCTGTAAAGATTTTCAAAATTGAAAAAAATTTTAAAACCTTTTTTTTCTCGCAGTAAGCAAAACTCACTGTGAGGGTTCCATACAATAGAGAAAGGATTTTGTTAGTAGATGGACTGAGTGTGTGCGGCTCATCATTAAAATGCGCTGATGTGAATAAATCACACGCTTTTTGTTAATAATAATCACTGACGTATGTTGTTTGAGGGTTACAACCCTAATTTCATTCGTTTACCACGTGACCAAATTTCTCATAATTCTTGTTCTCCATAAATCTTTTTTCTGTTGCTAATGACTGTGAGAGGGAACTCAAATGTTTATTTTGTTATGTATACAGAAATGTCTTGGTAATGATGCTCACCTTCACAATTAATGAAGGATTAATCCTTCAGATTTATGGAGGATAATTGGTACAGCCGTTTCACCTTTGGGTTATGTAATTTAGTACAACTAACACATATTCAACATCTCCACATTTAATTACCCCATTGTTTTACTACTAGCTATATCGAAAACATTTTACATTCATACACACACAAGTCACATGAAATAAAATCAAATGAATTCATCAGCAACTAACAATAATAATAATACAACCAATAATATATCGTCAAGATATAATTTACCTAAATTCACAAATATACCATCTCAAGGACAACAACAACAACATGGATATCATCAGCATCAGCATCAATATCACAACCCCCATGCTGCTCATAGTTACAGGGTATCTTCTATAGATACATCCACAGGAACAATTCAACTTCCTGCAAGTAATACATCAATGTTTCTAAATCCTAATGATACTTCATTTGCGCATACCACAAGAACCATAAGTTCTTCTTCAACAATCAGTACACCGAGTAATACCAAACGATTCCAACGACAGAAACATCAACAATCTCATGCGACACTGAAGAAGAAGTCAACATCTACTTCCAATGCTGCACAGAAGACAAAGAATGGAAGATTGATCAAGACGAAATTATTGAATTTGCAACTTAGGGACTTTGTAATATATTTATTACTTAAATTTCTAGAAGTTTAACTCTTACCTTCGAATAATACATCAAGTAATAAATCGATGTTTGTGTTACGAAAACCGGCAAATATGAATGCATATGATTATTCAGTGTTTACCCAACATCCTCCAGATCTAGAAATGCAAGGGGGAGGATTACCTCCTCCAATCAAGGAATCACAGATTAGAGCATGGGAATCGGCAGAAAGAGTATCGCATAATATCATCTTTGGAAATAATAATATCAACTCCAGTGAATCTGAATTTGAAGAAAGTGAACCTGAAAATGAAGATACTAATACCAATCCAATAATATCAATTCCAGGATATACAAAAGGAGAAATCAATATCTTGGTATCATCCTATAAACAAACCCAACAACTCCCGAAACATCAATATGAAACCCATGACCCCGACCGTGAAGAACGAAAGAAATTACTTGAATATAAACGTAAAATAATGACAAAGCAAGAGAGAATCTATATGCAACATCAACAACTACTGACTTCAAATATGGGGAATAAACGAAAATTACAAATTTCTCAAAAGAAAGAATTATTATCGAGATTATTTGGATATGGAAATTTATTAAATCTAGAATATGTGACTAATAATTCTCATTATTCTCCGATTGATAGTTTGTCTAGTGTTCAGAGATGTATGAATGAGGATAAAGAGGAGATGTCGGCTTTGATTGAGGAGAATAAGGCGTTTATTCAGATTCAAGAAGAGATGATGCAGAATTTTAAAGGAGTAACATCATCATCGGATAACAATTCGATGACATCGAAGTATAATACCAGAAGACGAAATTCTCAGTCAATTGAAGATCTGACCAATAATAATGAATTCGATCTTGATAGGGTTCAAGAGATGATGAGAAGGAGATTGGATAGGATATATGATCGAAATATTAATCAATATGAAGGAATAATAACTGATAGTAAAGATGATGAAGAATATCGAGAGTTTAGTTTTGATAGTGAAGATATTATTGATCATAGAATGGATGAACATGGTGATGAAGATCTCGGGAATGGGGATATGGATAAGGAATTGATAGAGTTTACTGTGGGACAATTGAGAAAGTATATTAAACAAGAGTAGTCATGTGTGTATACGTTGCATAGGTCTAGAAATAAAGTTCGTATCTCCGGGATAGAAAAGACATAAATATTCGCATCTAAATAAGATCTAAAGCGAATTTGGCTTACCGATCAGCTAATTGTTCTTTTGGCCTTCTAGAAGAAGAAACAGAACAAGCGGATGACACACTCCGATTCACGGGGTTTGATGTGTCAAATTGACACATAGACAATAAACAAGAAATCAAAAATTTCAGGAGTCAATAATTCTCTTGTCTCGGCCGGTGGTATCATGTCTTAACCTTACGACCCCCTTAGGAAAGNTGACACATTTGTAATAAACCAGAAATTTAAAAATTTCAGAAGTCAATAATCTCTTGTCTCGGCCGGTGGTATCATGTCTTAACCTTACGACCCCCTTAGGAAAGAGATGCGACAAAGAAAAAATAGAATTTTCCGTTTACGCCGTAATTGATTGATTGATTGACTCAAACGAATTTTTCATTTTGATTATTAATTTTTTTTAGTTTAAATACTAACTAAGAAGGGGTATTTCTCAAGAAAGAACGGTTACAAATTTGGTAATTTGTAAATAAGAACTCATAACTACTACTCAATTATCAACAATAGATTATCATTCATAGCCAGACAATTCTCAATGACCCCAACAATTGCCCAACAACAACAAACTCCAATCGCCAAATATGACTATCTCGTTATCGGTGGCGGATCAGGTGGTGTTGCCTCCGCCCGTCGTGCCGCCAAATATGGGGCAAAAGTCCTCTTAGTCGAATCCAAATATAAGAAACTTGGAGGGACTTGTGTTAATGTCGGATGTGTGCCTAAGAAAGTCATGTGGTATGCTGCTGATTTGGCCCATAAGAAACATCAATTGAAAGCATATGGATTATCGGCTGAGGTTCAAGAGACTAATCATGGGGATTTTGAATGGAAGGGGATTAAAGAAAAAAGAGATGCTTATGTGAAGAGATTGAATGGGATTTATGAAAATAATTTAAGAAGAGAAAAGGTTGATTTTTTGTATGGATTTGGGAAATTTATTAATTCTGATGCTGATGTTGAAGTTACTTTGAGTGCTGATCAAGAGATTGAATTCTTGGGTGGTGACAAGACTTATAAAAAGGATGAGAAATTGGTTTTCGCAGCTGACAAAGTTTTAATTGCCACTGGTGGTGCTCCTATTGTTCCACCACAAATTGGTGGATGTGATTTAGGTATTACTTCTGATGGATTCTTTGAATTAGAACAACAACCTAAAACAGTTGCTGTTGTTGGTGCTGGATATATTGGAGTTGAATTATCTGGTATTTTCAGTAGTTTTGGAAGTGAAGTTCATTTCATTATTAGAGGTGAAACTGTCTTACGTTCATTTGATGATTTGATCCAAAATACAATCACTGACCATTATGAAAATAAATTAGGTATTAATATTCATAAAAAATCAGGTGGGGTTGTCAGTTGTGGACCTTCCGAAAATGGTAGAAAGAAGGTTGTATTAGGTAATGGTACTGAATTGGAAGTTGATGAATTAGTTTGGACAGTAGGTAGACATGCATTGATTGATATTGGATTAGAAAAAGTCGGAGTTGAAATTGATCATAAACATAAAATCATTACCGATGAATATCAAGTCACTACTAACCCCAAGATCTTTTCTCTTGGTGACGTGATTGCCCAAGCTGAATTAACTCCAGTGGCAATTGCCGCTGGTAGAAAATTATCTAATCGATTATTTGGTGGACCTGAATTTGCTAAAGATAAATTAGATTATGAAAATATCCCATCAGCAATCTTTTCTCATCCTGAAGCTGGTTCAATTGGATTATCTACCAAGAAAGCAATTGAAAAATATGGTGAAGAAAATATCAAAGTATATAGTTCAAAATTCACAGGAATGTATTATGCTATGATGGATAGTGATCATGATAAGGCTCCAACTGGATATAAGATAATTTGTGCCGGTCCTGATGAAAAGGTCGTCGGATTACATATGGTTGGTGATTATAGTGCTGAAATCTTACAAGGATTCGGTGTTGCTATTAAGATGGGTGCTACTAAGAAAGATTTTGATAATTGTGTAGCTATTCATCCTACATCTGCTGAAGAATTAGTCACTATGGTATAAGTCTTCCTCTATTTTACACTATGTTTGTTTTAAGGTTATCTATACATCGTTTATATAAATTAATTTTAAATATACACTACTCAGAACTGAATCAACACTCGTCTTCTATCCTCTCTCTAGTACTGCCTTGATCGTTTTGGAGGAGGGCCCCTAATTGGTGGTTTTGGTTTATCACCCGGTTTCATAAAAAACATAGGCGCATTCTTTAAAATATCAGGCACACTAATAAATCTAATCATTGATCCTCTGACAAATACTTGATTCATATATGAAGTTTCGCCAGTTCTTCCCTTAGTTATAACGACATCATATAATGATAGATTCATATTATCTTCATTTTCGAGAAGTTTGCCTCGATATGTGTCTCCCGTGGTTAATTCTATGGATATTATATGACCTTGGGCTTCATTGAGGAGTCGGACTGGTATACCTGCTGACATTGTGTGGGTGATGTGATATTAACGAATGGATTGGGGAATGGGGATGTAATGGTAAGTTGATGGATAGTTGTATGTTTGGGATAGATTTGATGAGGAATGAGATTTGCGAAGAGGGTTGCCATTTTTTTCTTCAGTCCAGAAAGTGAGATTTTGTTTGGTTGCCAAAAATCTTCCATTCAAGCCAAAGTGAAATAGAAGTATGTTTATATTGAAGAAACATCCATTACGGTTGGAGCTTGTCAGGTAAGTAACTTCCCCAACTGAGACAATTAATTGGGAAGATATTTATTTTTGTTTTTACAATTTTCTATGGTATGTTTCCTAGACTTGTTGGTACTACTATGTATTGATTGGTTGGAAGTTGCTCAAATTATTGTAAAACAAGACAATTGAAGATTTCCAAGACTTAACCCATTATGCAACTTGTTAGTCGAACAAAATGTTCTAGAATACAAGAGAGCATCAGCTCTTATAAACCGAGGTATTAATCATCATCGATCATCTCAAAAGTGAACCCAGCAATATCAAATTCCAGTTGCAAATAAATGTAACACCGACGAAGAAAACTATCTAGCAATAAACTACCTATAAAGTCCGTATGAAATTACCTATATAGTCCATGTCATGCACTAATGACGTACTATTACTTCAAATGGATGCGTCGGGAGTCGGATACGGAAAGAAACAGACAGATTTCATTCGCTTCCTCTTTCCATTGTTTAAGCATATCGGGAGGTGTTCCGTATGTTTATGCCATGAAACACGTCGGCATCTAATTATATTTAGAAAGGAAGGTCAAGTTGAGGCTATGATTGTTTAGATGAAATTAGACCCTTCTTTATGCAGCACAAAAATTAAACATTACAATGGGGATTTAATTCCGTGCACACATGGGTATAATCCGGAATTATACCATATGGCTTCCAAGACATTCATGGGAGGAGGTTTCACAAAGTATTGTGAAAAGCCAAGCACTACTCATATGTTTCCTTTTGAATTGTGAGGCTTAGGCTTCGGCATCGGCATAATTTCAGGTTATACTTTGGTTTCTAGAAATGGAAAAGAGAAAATATCGAAATGGAGCCAATGGGGAATATCTTTTGTGTATTTTATGTTAGACCATCGGATATATCGCTAATATTCGATTATACACTATAACTTACCAGATCCATTTGATTTTAATGAAAATGCCCAGAAAAAATCATAAGAAGAAAAACGGATGCGCATTCTCATTGTTAACGGAATTTTAATCACCAATGTGATCATATCAGAAAAATAATTTACTAATTATTATAAATATACAGACATAGTACATCATCATCATCATACGAGTTTCCTAACACTCAGCACAACCAGCGATATGTCAGACCACCCTATAGACAACAACCAACCTAAAAAAAGACAACGAAAGCGAGTCCCAGTCTCATGTCTCGCTTGTAAGAAACGAAAAGTCAAATGTGACAAAGACCGACCATGTGGAGGATGTGAGGCCTTGCCTCATCCTGTAGATACATGTATATAGGTTGGGGTAACCCGGTGGTGCGCCACCAGCCCTCCTCAACCCGAGATCCAACATCATCAACAGGCTATAGAGAGTGGTAGGATTGAGGATACTGAAGTATTTAAGAATTTCAAAAAGGAACAAGACCGAATCATTGGGATTCAGAGAAAGGAGATTGATGATTTGAAGAGACAAATGGCCGTGCTTTCACAATTATCTAGTTCATCATCTCGGATGAGTCCAATGATGATGAGTCCGGGAAATATGATGATATCGAGTCGAAGGATGAGTATGGATATGAATGAGGATCATCGAAGAGTTGTGATTAATGTTTTGCAGAAGTTGAACCCGGGAATGAATAATGGGAATGAGAACTTGGAAATTGGGGAGGATTATATGATATTGAATAATGGAGAGAGTAGTAATAAGCTGAGGATGGAAGGGAAGGTGGAGGAAAAGAGGGTTGATTTATATTCTTGGATAAGTTTGATTAAAATAGATCCTCATTTAACTGCACTTTGGTGTAAGATTACCAATCTTCAAAAGATATATCATTTATATAAAATGAATCAACTAAAACAGCAACAACAACAACAAAAACCCCAAAAACAACTCCAATCCCGAGCACAACTGTCCTGTCCACATTCGAAACGCAGCAAAATCAAAGAAATCGATTTCACCACCACATCATCATCATCTAATGGAATCTCAAATGGGTCAGATATCCATCGATGTCCAGTCGTTGAATGCGATTTCAATTTCATGAATGAAGAAACAACTCCAAGTCCAAAGAAAACCTGTCCTTATTCCCACCCCACCAAAACGACCACCATCACCAACAGGAAGAAAGAATCCAATGCCGATCCCACATCAAAATTATCCAATCTCTGGCAACGAATCCTAATTGGACAACTGGGAAAACACATACTAGACGACGGCATCTTACACCAATTAGTCGACGAATATGTCCATGATCATTCACGATATGAATATAGTAATATATTTGGATTATATAAGGCCCAGATTCATGATATCATAACTCGAGGTTCCCAGGGGATGTTATATCATCATACTTCTTTTGCTAATCTTGAAGGATTAAAACAAACGGGGATATACCTATGTATGTTGACCATTATCATTGAGGAGATGGTTGAGAAATGGGAGGATGTTTGGGGAGTGGATGGGAGATATAAGGAGATTCTCGGCAGACGTAAAGGGGAGCTGGAGAGGTGTGTGAATGAGGAGGTGAATGAGTTTGTGGGTGAATATATTGATATTGGAATGAATGGATTGCCGGTTGTGGCTGTATGTTTGGGGTTGTTGAAGATGCAGATCAAGACCGGTAGTGGAGATGGGTTTATGGAGTTGTTTGTGAAGACTTTGGGGATTGTGATTGGCGATGATGATGATGATGATGGTGGTGGGATTGAGATTTGGAAACATCCTGAATTTATCAATTATAAACCATCAGAATCGAAGAAGAAGAATAAAGTGAAAGAATTGAGNAATTTATCAATTATAAACCATCAGAATCGAAGAAGAAGAATAAAGTGAAAGAATTGAGGTTTAATGTATGCAATTTATGGATGGAACTTATTAGAATTGTCAATTTATATACATTTCAATTCATGCCTGATTTATATCACCACCACCACGGGGCTAACAATAATAAGAAATTACTGGGATTATTAACTAGATTATATGAAAAGATTGATGAAGTTGATGGATTGAAATCTCATTTACAATATGTGAGTAGGATCAACTATAGTGAAGAATTAATTATCATGTTTCATGTCCATTATCTAATTGCCAGAATCTCGAGGAATTTATATTCAGGTATAATCAAACCCAATTCATTAACGGTAGATATATTACAATCATTAATCAAACAAGCAAACACTTGGATAAATGATTCTGGATTAGAACGAATTAATAACCAGACTTGGAAATTGGAGATTTTGTTAATGTTGAATTATTTCCGATATTTTATGAGATATTTATTATTATTGCAACTGGAAGAAAATGTTGATTTGGATATGATTGAGAATATAATTCCTGAGATATTTACGAATTTATATATGATGATTAAACAATTTCATGAATTGGTTGATGATGATAATGGATCTAGCCAGTGGGAATATTTGTTATCTGCAATTATTGAACTCCTTACTCGATCAATCCAATTTATAATTGGTCTAATTACTCGGATCAAATGTGATGATGAAGCCGGATTGATTCAAGAAGCAACATTTAGAAAACATTGTCCAGAAAGGATTGGGACTGAGTTTGGATTGAAGACACCAGTTGAATATATGAATAAAATCGTGGTTGAAGAGATTACAATCACGATTAATAAACTTGAAAAAATTATGAAGAATAAAGATCGGATTTTTAAATTATCAAAATTATGGAAATTTTATTTAACTTTTATAAGTTCTGATAAGATTGGGAAATTTAATTATGCGAAATTACATGCTGGTATTCCAGAATTCAATGGGGTTGGCAAGTCAGGGTTGGAATGTCCGGTTATAAAAGTTGAATCTATTGATCAAGCCAGAGTGAGAAACACAACCACAACTTCAACTACGAAGAAAGTCTCTGCATGTCCGATATCACATATCACTACTCCAATGAGTGAAGAGGAAGTTATGAATGGTGGTGGAGGTAGTCCACGCTCAGATAAACCCAATGCTACCAAGAAGAGAAAATGTCCATTTGATCATAATAACCTATCAAGAACAATGTCACTGTATAGTAATCCAATTGAGAGTAATATCAGAGGTGGAGAGCATTTTAGAAGAGCTTCAGAGAATAATAGTCCAGCAACACCAATCGTGAATGCAAATACATCTAGAAGTATACTTCCCGCCCTTCCTCCAGGTAATAATATGTATGTTCCAACAACAAGTACTGGTACTACTCCAATATCATTTGCTCCTTCGACTCCGATAGGTATGCCTGGGGCAAACAGAATGGGATCAATTGATATTAGACCACCACCACAGGTATTATCTCAGCCAATGGCAATGGTACAACAACAGCAACAACCTCAAATGAATATGGTTGAGAATGGAAGTGGGTTTAATAATGATTTAGATAGTATTTTTGGTGATTTATCTAATCAATTTAATGACTTGAATGATTTTGATCTTGATTGGTTAGATCAGATAAGTGGAAATAATGGATTTATGAGAAGTGGTGGAGTTGGTGGGGTTGAGCAATATTTCCAGTGATGAGAGTGGTAGTTTAGGTATATATATAGAGTGAGATTAGATTTGTAGTTTATGTTTTAATGGGATTATGTATTTATTAATAAAGGTAGTGAATATTTTGCAATCATTTGTAACTCTCACATGAGTAACCAAAAAAAAATATTTAAATAAAATCTTTCGATTAATAATTATCTGTTGTTGAGTGTCTTTTCAATTTTGTGATAAAAAATTTTGTTGGCATTCTTCTTCACATTGATTTTCAGTTTTCAATATTCACATTTTTATTTCAACAAAACTTTTTCAAAGTTCATTTTATATTATATTTATTATTACTTACTTACTTTACTAGACGTATCTTAAAGGAAAGGATGTTTACCAGTAGTATCTTACTCCGGAGATCTACTATTAATACTAGTAGACTACCTACTATTCGTACCCTATTATTCAAACCCCAGTTATTCCCAAAACCATCATTTTATGCAACCAAAAGATATCTATCCACCACCACAACCACGACTACAATCATCCCCAACAAACCCACTCCTAAAACCAAATCATCCAAATCAACCAAATCATCCACCCTCTTCAAAATAGGACTAGTCCTCGGTCTAGGCTCCACCCTTCTCTACTACACCAACGACACCTTCAAACACACCATCCTCACCTTAGACCGTACCCGAATCGTCACCGTGGCCATGATCCGATGTTTTGCATTATATAAAGAAACCTTAGGCACCACCTTCCCCACGCCAGAAGAACGTAATGATGCCCTAAACAAAACCCATAAACGAGCTGCTGAAATCACATTGAAGGCATTAGAAAAGAATGGAGGGATCTATATTAAATTAGGACAACATATTACTGCCTTGACGTATTTGTTGCCGCCTGAATGGACGGACACGATGATTCCATTGCAGGATCAATGTCCGAGAAGTAGTTTGGAAGAGATAGATAAGATGTTTAGGGCGGATTTGGGGATAGGGATGGATGATTTATTTGAGGAGTTTGAATTGGAACCGGTTGGAGTTGCTAGTTTGGCTCAGGTGCATATTGCGAGATTGAAAGATCTGGGGGAAAAAGTTGCCGTGAAGGTTCAACATCCTAGTTTGAAAGAATTTGTTCCTATTGATGTGAAGTTAACTAAAATGGTGTTTGATTTGATGTATTTGGTCTTTCCGGAATATCCTTTGACTTGGCTAGGTGATGAAATGCAGAATTCTATATTTGTAGAACTTGATTTCACGAAGGAGGGGGAGAATGCGAGAAAGACACGGGAATACTTTAAGGATTTTAAACGGGAGACAGCATTGAGGATCCCAAGGGTGGTTTATTCCCAACCGAGGATATTGATTATGGAATATGTTGCCGGAGCGAGGTTGGATAATTTGGAATATATGAGACAACATGGTATTGATACTTCTGAAGTCTCATCTTGTCTTTCCCATATCTTTAACAATATGATCTTTACTCCTGGAGTGGCATTACATTGTGACCCCCATGGTGGGAACTTGGCAATCAGACATATCGAAAACAGTACTGGAAATGGAGGACATAATTTCGAGATTGTCTTGTATGATCATGGATTATATCGTGATATCCCCCTTCAGATGAAACGAGACTATAGTCATTTCTGGTTGGCTGTTATAGATAATGATATACCCAAGATGAAAGAATATGCATATAAATTTGCTGGAATTGAAGGAGAACAAAAGTTCAGGATCTTTATGAGTGCAATTACTGGTAGAGCCCCTGATAATGCTTTGAATTATGATATTAGAACTAGAAGAAGTGAACGAGAGATTTTGGATATTCAATTTCAAATTAATTCCGATAGTAAAATAATTGAAGATTTAATGTATATTTTAAGTTCAATGCCTAGAATGGTTTTATTGATTTTAAAAACGAATGATTTGACGAGGAATTTGGATGAGAATTTACAGAGTCATTTAGGTCCAGAAAGGACATTTATGATTATGGCCAATTATTGTGCTAGATGTGTTTATGAGGAAGATCAAGAATTGATTAAGGAGAAGTATCAGCCTACAGGGTTTTCAATTATGAAATCAGTTGAATTGGTGAAAGTATGGTGGCAATATCAAAGAAGAATAAGTATGTTATACATATATGATTTCGTATTGGCAATACGTAATGCCAGAAAACGTATACTTAGATTATAAAAATCATGTACATATATATATAGAATACAAATAGTCTAACTATCCTTTTTAATCTTTTCTAATAAATTATTTATACGAGGTCCCATTAATGGTTGACCTGATTTAGTATGTTTTGCAAATCGTAATTTTGATAACTCTCGTCTTTGAGTATTCTTTTGAATTGATGAAAGACGTTGTTGAACCATTTCGAGTTTTTCTTTATGTTGTTGTTGTTTTCGTTGTTTTATAAGTTCAGTACGTTCAGCAAATGTAAGTTGTTTTCTTGGTTGTTCCTTTCTCCTTTCCTTTTCTCTGGGTTCTTCTTCTTCTTCGACTTCAGCTTCTTCGTCGTCATCCTCCCTCAGTTCATGATCTTCTTCGTCACCCAGCCTCCTTTCCTGCTCTTCTTCATCATCAGACACATCTTCGTCATCAATAGTCTCGGGTTCTTCTCGTTCAGGTAATCCTTCTTTTTCCAATAATTTAAAATAATTCTTTCTTAATCTTGCACGATGAGTTAATGCTTTTTTGATTTCTGCAGTTTTGTTTTCACGGGTATGCATGTATTTCTTAACTGCTCCTCCTCTGCCCCTGGATCCACCTCTGCTTCCTCCTCTTCCTCCTCTGAAACCACCTCTGCTTCCTCCTCTTCCTCCTCTGAAAGTGCCCCTGCTTCCTCCTCTAGAGCTGCCTCTGGAGCCACCTCTTCCTCCTCTGAAACCGCCTCTTCCTCTGCTTGATCCTCTTCCTTCTGGTGTTGGTGCCATGTTAAGTCTATTATTCTATTAATATTATTTATATGTGGTGGTTGAAATGAAAGAGAATAAATGAAAATCATATTTTGATTAATAAATTGAACTAAAAAAATATTTTGTTAGTGAGTGATGAGATGCTGCTGCTGCTGTTGATTGATTGATGCAGTAATTAAAGTTGCAAAAATAAAAAAAAATTAAAATTCGAAATAAAACAACCTATAAAGCAAAACCGTTTCATATTTAATGATAAGAAATCTATGTATACGTATATTTATTATCATTCCATGCTCGTATAAAGCCTCTTTGTACAATAGGAACTAACTGTTATTATAAACTTGTATAATATCAGGGCGGTTTAAGTAGAGTTACAGTAACCAAGTTGATCCGCTTTCAAAACTAATTATTACTTGTCAGTGTATAGTTTCTTCATCTCAAATGGTAAGGGATGGTGCATCTTCTATAACTTCCTTATTGTATTTGGATATCAATGGTTCTCAAGAGAGTCCAACTGGAAGCCAGACTGGACCACCTAAGTCATAGCCATTGGTAGCGCTTACAGTTTCTAACGTACTGTAAGTAATTTGGTTGATTATCCTTAACTTTACAGACGACATTCAATCGACAGCCGTAGTTGTACGATAAACCGTACATAAGAAAAGGAATCTGAATGAAAAAGGAATTCTCTTTGTGTTTAATGGATATGTATGTGACATAAGAACAACAGACATTGTTGGGCCAAACAAAGTCCTAAGCACTTCCGTAAGACTTTCTACCAAAGATGGATAATTAATTGGTTGTAAGTAAAATAGAGGCTATTTAGAAATATGTTATCTCATCACTTCTTCCACTTTGGTAATAATAATCATCATCATCATCATTATCATAATTAATATGTGATGAAAAGGTGGGTTTCCCTTTATCTGTAGTAATGTTGGTATAGTAGTAGTTTATAAATATATACTTACCAGATGGATACATAAATACATACACCTTTATGTTAAGTTATATGATTTTGAAGTAATCTGTATATATCTATATACATAGATATATACATACACATTTTAGTTGCAATCCATCTATTAATTGAATACAGTAGAATAGGAATAGAATAGAAAGAAGAAGTAGAACAATAATAATAATAAATTTAATTGTTTGATAAGAAAATGAATCAATTGAAAAAATAATATTTTATAAAGTCAACAACATAACCAACCGTATAACATAATTTCATTATAGTTTCATTAACTACAAACAAAACATTATTAGATTACTATTAGACTTCTATAACATATATACCTAACACCGTCTATGCATAGAACATTACTATAGTAATTATTACATTAACCCCTTATTACACACATCCTTAAAGACTACCAGATATTATATATGAATTCAGTATGGCAATTAAACAATCAAAAACTAATAAACAATATATTCCTATATCTCAAGAAGAAGGGCCACCATTAGTAGAAACAGTATCTACACCTCCACCCACTTATTCAGCTTATGATCATAATAGAAGAGATGAAGAACAACAAGCAGCATTAAATGGAAATACACCAAATCATGAAGAATTCGAATTACGAACATTAGATTCATTTGATTATGAATTAGAAGGAGAAGTACCAGTTGAAGCAGAAGAGGAAGAAGAAGAAACTGGTGGATCAAGTATGAAAATGGCATTTATGAATATGGCAAATTCAATCTTAGGAGCAGGTATAATTGGTCAACCCTATGCATTCAGAAATAGTGGACTTGTAGGAGGTATTATAGTAATGTTGTTATTAACATTACTTATAGATTGGACATTACGATTAATTGTCCGTAATTCAATCCTTAGTCAAACTAAATCTTATCAAGATTCGGTCCATTATTGTTTTGGTATATGGGGGAAAATCGTCTTATTATGTTCAATTTGTTCATTTGCTTATGGAGGTTGTATGGCATTCTGTGTCATTATTGGAGATACTATCCCTCATGTCCTAAAAGCATTCATACCAGCTTCAATTACAGAACCAGGTACTCCATTAGGTTGGTTATTCTATAGAAATACAATCATCATCTTATTCACCACCTGTATTTCATATCCATTATCCCTAAACCGAGACATCTCCAAATTAGCAAAAGCTTCAGGATTCGCCTTGGTCGGAATGTTCATCATTGTTGTCCTCACAATAGTAAGAGCCCCCTTTGTTTCCAAAGATCTAAAAGCACCACTCACCTTACCGGAATGGACCGTCAACTTCGATATCTTTCAAGGAATCTCAGTCATATCTTTCGCATTAGTATGTCATCATAATACCATGTTTATCTACAACTCCATGAAAAACGCTTCCATGGGGAAATTCGCCAAATTAACTCATATATCATGTATAATATCCATGATATTCTGTTTAATAATGGGTATAAATGGCCTCATCAATTTCGGCGACAACACCAAGGGGAACGTCTTGAATAATTTCAAAAGTGATGATAATTGGATAAACATCGCCCGATTCTGTTTTGGACTCAATATGTTAACAACCTTCCCCCTTGAGATGTTCGTCGTACGAGACGTCCTAAAAGAAATCGTCCTTGCCAGAAAAGCCGCCTCGGGAGAAACTACCGCTTCGGAATTAGAACTCTCTTCAAGGCAACATTTCATAATCACTTCGATATTAGTATTTTCCTCGATGTCGGTCAGTTTATTCACTTGTAATTTAGGTATGATTCTTGAATTGATTGGGGCGACGTCGGCGAGTTTGATGGCATATATTATTCCTCCATTATGTTATTTTAAATTATCATGGGATCAAGAGGATTATAAAAATGGGTTGCCGAAAGATAGACGGAAGTTTTTGTGGATGAAGGCGGTGCCGAGTATTGGATGTGTTGTGTTTGGGTTTTTGGTGATGTTTATTAGCTCATATATGACTATTAGGGAGTCGATTGGGAATAAAGGAGAGAATCATTGTGCAACTGGTTAATCTCGCGTCGCAAGAGGCGATAAGAGGCGATAGCCAGTGTTAAATATATTCAGATCATTATTAGATATATCCGGAGCATCATTAGATATATATCATTTCGTCATTACTTAGAAAATACGTGTATTATTAATAAATTCTCTATATAATTCTTTCTATACATATAAAACAAAAACAATCCTAATCATCATCTTCATCATCGTCGATAATTAAACGCTTTCTCTTGATTGTTGATCTTCCTTCTTCCTCGTCATCACCATCCACCTGAGAAGCCAATCTTTTATCACCACTTTCAACCTCATTATCAGACGTACGCGAAGATGTCACCCCACCATTCTCACTCCCTTCACCAACTCCATCTCCATCACTATCATCATCATCATCATTCACAAACAAAGACTCAGTCCGTTCAATAGCACTCCTGACAACTTCTCCCGTCTTTCCATTTCCACTATCATTATGATCATTCTCTTCCATCATCGCCCACATTTTTCGAAATTCAGCCAATTGGGCCGCATTCACGATTCCTCCATTGTTGTTCAACATATTTCTCAATCTTTCTTCTCGTTCGAAGAATGCTTTGTCTTTTTCATCGTCACTTTCGTCGTCGGAAAGGCCGACAAATTCGGAGGAACGATAGGAAGGGGTGGAGGTTCCGGTTGCTTTTTGGATTGATTTGGAGCGGCGGGATTGGGTGGCACCGGATGATTTCTTGGCTGGTTTTGGAGCCTTGGGTGCCTTATTGGCGGGTTTGGATCTCTTCTTGCGGATGGCTTTTCCTTTTTCAACATGAGATGTTGTTGATGATGATGATATTCTTCGTTCTAATTCTTCCAAATTATCCAATTCTTCCGCGGTCTGAGTCCGCTCTGAACTTCCTGTTGTTGTTTCGAATGCAATGCCCTCGTCATCTTCGTCATAGCCGCTATTATACTCCTCATCATTATATTCTTCATGTACTCGTAAATATGACAGCGGATGTCTTCCATCGTCAAATTCAACCGGCTGGGCTTGTGTCCACTTCTTAATCAATTCCACCCATTCAACAAATTTATCAACTGTAATCAGCGGTGGCAATTCGGGATATTCTAATGTTGTGAATGGTAATTCGAACCCCATTGTCAGGAGTAATAGACGGAGATTAGCATTGTTTATGAAGAGACGGATATACAGTTTGTTCACATTTCCCGGGTTGATCACTGCCATGGCATTGGAGTCTAAGGTTCTTATGGATATGATTCTTTCAAATTCGGAGATGATCCAATTGAGGAAAGTCTGTTTGTCTTGTGCATATAATGCTGATATTAATATCTTGACTCTCTCATCAGGGGAGAAATTATCACGCACGAATTCTAATGGTTTGGCAAGCTTTGGTTGTCGAGTACTAGTGCTTTCTTTCTCAGGATGGTAGTAGAGTTCCCCCGTGGCGAGGAAGGTCTTATTCCCAGCATCCTCAAACCTGGGAAACAAAATTTCTATCGGATTAGGAAATCTCGCTAATGCAACTTTAAACCGTTTCATGAAATAATATATAAATTCTTCCACTTGGATTCGGATTCCTGAACCTCTCGGTAAATGATTTCTCAATCTTGGTAATAATAACATGAAATCCAATCTATATAACCCGGTGAAATCTTTATGAATGACGAATAATCGATGGAAATACCCAAGACACATCTTGATCTCCCGGTGCAGGAGATCGGCAAATCGGGATAAGAATTCAATATAGGTTGTCACGATACTGGATTGGAAGAATCGAATTTCGGTGGTTTTGAAATCTAGTTTTCGTTCTCTTGTGATTTCACGAATTGTTGTGGCTGATTCTGAGTCGGATTCGTCGGAGTTTGCTTCAATGACATCACGAAGACGAATGTCGGTGTCTCGATTTAGATCGTTGGCAATGCGTTTACGGTGGGATTTTTTGCGTTTGGATTGGATATAGAGGTGGATATCTTCATTGGCAAACCTTTCGAACGCCTTGAGAAGGATATGAATGGTGGATATGCATACACTGAGATAATCGGGGGAATGTTTGGATGCGGTTTGGGGGATTTGGACGAGGATGTTGAGGAAATCGTTAAAGGAGAATAATTTCCTCATTATCCCTTCTGCTAATTCACGATCGATTTCTTGTTGAGAGTTGTCGTCTTCTTGGTCTTGGTGTTGTTTTCCAAAGATTGAATTCGAGATTTGGAGAAGTTCCCTAAAACAAATCATGGCAACATGTAATGAATTCCACGCTTTGTTAGAAAACGACTCCCTAAAATATCCAATTATAAGTATAAAATTCACTTGTGATAACGCGGCCCCGACAGATCCATAATCACTTTCTGCTTTCCTTTCGATTCTATTCCGCTGATAATTCAAAAACCAAGCAATAGTAAAGAAATAACTCGCTTTTGAATATTCATCAAGATTATCATCATCCGAAGTCATCCTCGACCCCATCACCTCAATCAAATTATTAAAACATCCTCCAGATAATACCAGCTCAAGAAATTCCGTCAATATTGCCTGGCCTTGGCTGGATAAATACACATCACCTTGTCTTGATTTCACAAATTCATCAGAATCATACTTGAAATAATTCCTCAGGTTCCATTTCTTGGATCTATCCAATTTCTCTAATGTTGTGTCGGTGTTTATGAGTGCTTCTTGACCTGATACGACGTATGAATTGGCATCGGAGGAGCCATTGCTGCGGATTGATAAGAGGGATCCGAATCTTCCATGACGGGTTGAGATGTGTTGGGTTTGGGTTTTCTTGCGGGTGGATTCGGTTTGGAGGAGGTCTTGGAGTTGTAGGCCTGCCGTGGTGGTGATTGATTCGAGCGGTTGGGATGGGTTGGTGATGTCATTGTCTGGAGTGGTGGTTGATGGTGGAGGTTGAGGTGCCTGGGGTTGAGGGATTTTGATGGTGAGGATATCTTCTGATTTCAATCCTTTAACCATGAGATAAATACATTCTAAACAAATTTCTCCGAATATATCCTTATCGAATTCTGTACCGATTGATCCTGACATTGTTAATAATAACATTAAGACTTTATTCTTCTTGAATACTGAAAGGACATTATTTAATGAAATATCATCTTGAGTTATACCGGGAGGTAATTCATTAGTTGCAACTACTTGTTTATTTGATTTAGTCAGAATCGAAACACTTGCCGGTTCAATCGCCATTATATTTCTAATTAAATACAATACCAACTTCAATATCTGATTATCTCTAGCTTCTCGATCAATTCTCGATTTAGCAATCACCGGCAATGCCAATCTAATCACCGCTTTTAATACTTGTCCTTGATTATATCCCAATATATGTTTCTTATAAACAATATGAGTCCTTTTAAGATCAACAAACAATAATTTCTGTTGTTCACTCATCTCATTCCCAAAATCAACCGGCCAAGTCAATAATACCAATAATTCAAGACATGTCAACATAATCTTTTCCATCGTAGTTTTATTCTTTATATTTTCTTTATTGGACATTTGTTTATCCCATTGACAAAGAATCACAAGAATATCATTCGCAACCAATCCACTTTCAGCACACGCAAGTGCAACTTCATAATTATTTCTTCGTTCATCCACCGCTTTAATCCATCGTTTGATATCTTTAAGACATGCAAGTGCATCATGACCAAGTTTGTAAGGGGGAGGGGATTGGGAGGAAGTATGATCAGGTCCACCTAATGCGGATACTAAAACTGCAATATGGGCTTTGAGAAGTTTTTGTGCTTGTGATTCATGGGGTTTTAGGGTAGTTGTGAGGGTACGAATACGATCGATTTCGATTTCGGTTTCTTCTGGTTCAGATTGGTTGGAAACTGGAGGTGGTTGATTAAGATCGTCTTCTATGAAATCGTCGAATTCTTCGATTTCAGAATAGTCGTCACCGGCAATGTCTATTGGTGACTCTGACATAATGGTTGTTGTTTGAGGTGTTTGAGGAAGAAGAAGTTGATGATTTTTGAAGAATTTTTATTTTTGTATTGAAGTAATTATGACGCGTTGGTTTCTAGAGCGAGAAGGTTTTTTTTTACGCGTTGAAAATCATAAAAGTTTGCGACACATTTAAAACATTTGCGTCTTTGAGATTTTATTGCGACACACAGAAAGGGAATTTGAGAGCGAGCAGTTAGAATCCCATCAGTTTTATTTACTTTGAATCATTCTTTCGAGCTTCTCATATATAGATATTTTCTTGTTGATAGAACTAGAAATCTTTAGGAGAGGTTCCAGAAGAAGACAGCTCGGACTTAGAGGACATTCTCTTTCCTTTCTCGTAGACTCTTCAACAGCAACAAGAAAAGCACATGCATATCTGATATTCTTATCAGATCCTTAGCAGCAGCAGTGCCTAGTAGCAATATCGGTAGATGTTGTGATCTTCAAATCTGAATAAAACAATCAGCTGTTTAACCTGTATCATGGATCAACTGTTAAGTTGAACTGAACTGTTTTTCTTGGGGGAGATCGAGTGGGGGACCCTTCGCCAAAACAATATTTCTATGCATTAAAGATTATTTTTTATTGTCTTTTATTTTATTGATTTAATATTAAAAAATATTTCTTTTTAGGCACACTTTCCTAATTAAGAAGAAACATGCCAAAATCCCAATCCCATTATGATCTTTTTAATTGTCAGATTGGTTAGTCTTACTGTTAACTCTAACACAATATTCTTTGTATATTTACAATAGCTTCTGTCAACTTTTTGTTTTTTAGTCAAAGAAGCCTATCTTCCGTTGTTCTTGACCCCGCGTTAATTCTTTTATTTGGAGAAATTACTTCCACTTAGATTTCTGCCTATGAGGTCTGACATAAAAGCAAAGATCATTGAACACGGCGTTTTTGGAAGATGTTTCAAATTTGAAAGGTTATTCGGTGCAATTACCGAGGGCTCATAAGTTTTTCAAACTAATAATATAGCTTAGTTGGTTCATAAACAAAACCATCCAACATACACTTTTCTTGATGACTAGATTTATCTACAAGTTAATAGTCATATATGAATCTTGTAAATACCCGGAAATGTACAAGTGGCATTTGTATTAATCCTGTCCTGTATATGTATTATTATTAAATCGTTATTAAAACAATGGAAAAACATCTAGTGGGGAAAAATGTCGCTTGTACCTAATTATGATTCTTGTTACAAAAAAAAAACATCCTCTCTGATTCTTTCTCCATAAAAACTTTTAGAGTTTTTTAAATTTATCATTTACATCTTCTTCTTCTTCTTATTATTAGTCTTATATCAATAACTATTTACTTATCATAAATCCACTAATAATTTACTATGACATTCTCATATAAGAAAAGAAATAGGATACCTGCTTCATGTACAATCTGTAGAAAGCGAAAGGCTAAATGTGATCGACAAAAACCAACTTGTGGTGCATGTATAAAGAAATCATTATCTCATTTATGTTTCTATGAAAGTGATAAACGAACATCAACATCAACAGGTTCATCATCCTCATCATCCACTGCTACTACAAATGAACCACCCAAACCAAAATTATATCTGTTACCCCCTCCACCACAACCAAATTCTCAACCAGTATCCCCCGCAGTAGGGCCACCACCACCACCACTAACCCCTACAAGTTTCCCTCGACCACCTCCTCCAATTCAACAACATTCGCAACCATTAATTCGTAATACATTGCCTTCACCTTATATGGCATCTATCCCTCCAATAACATTCAGATCACAAACTATGCCACAACCAATTATTACAAATACCCTTTTACCTTTACCAACAGTTGCAACAACAACAACCAATATTCCAACTAAAAGACCTGCCCCTGGTGATATCAGTAATAATAATAAAGCATCATCTTCGAATAAATCAACACCACTTTCCACTGGTATATCACCAGTTTCAAATAATGGTACATTCTACCCTCACCCATCCAGTACATCGAGTACTTTATCATTTCCAATGTCAGAAACAAGATATGGTAACACTCCTATCGATCAACAACAACAACAACAACAACAACCACTACCACCGGTTCCAATACCTGCACCTATCCCACCCATACAAGCATTTCCACTAGCTGAATCAATGACAGTATCAACCTCAACATCCTCCTACAACAATGCCAACACCACTAGTAGTAACGAACAAGGGGGTGATTCAGTCTATAGCCACCCCTTAGTCTCCATCCCCCTCGGACCCAATTCTTCACTTCAAGTAAGTCCCGAAGATCGAATGAATGTATTCACAAATGCCAGTTTTTCATTGAATTTAGAAGGTCCAATCTGGCAACAACATGGAACATTGTCATATAATGGATTGACTAAGAGTGATCCGTTTATTAAGATTTTGAGAAATTTTACTATTCATTTATTAAAAACGGGAGAAATGACCGGGTTTATACATACTGAACAAGCAGCAGCAGCAGCAAGAAATAATAATAATGGGAATGGAATAGTGGGTGGGGAGAATGAGAATTCTAGAAATGGAAATGGGAACGGTCATAATGATGAGGGTTCACCATTTGGTAAGACGCCGATGGTGAGGTCTGATTCCGAGAAGACTTCACCACAGTCGATTGTTAGTGTGGATTCAGATAGGAGTCAGAATAAGAAGAAAAAGAAGGATATACCGTCGGTGAAGGATTTAATGGCGGAGGATATACTAATTGTCAACAAGATAGCGAGGACAGGTAGTCAAGCTCATGAAATTGCCGCGGCGGCGTCTGAAAATAGTAATAATAGTAATAGAATAGAGGATTCAGATACGATAAATACATCAGAAAAGAGTCCTCAAAATGGGATTAATATCTTACCTGGAATTGAATCAATATATAATGGAAGAAAAGACAAGTCAGATTATTATAGATATGTTGAACGAATCCTATTATCCATCCTCCCGGATAAACTCAACCTGTTTGTCCTCTTCTCACGATATTTCAAATATGTCCATCCTTTCATCCCCATCATTGATGAAAAAACCTTCATGATGGAAGTCAATACCCCATTAGACCATTTCCCCAGTTTTAACCAGGAATATTTCTATCAAGTCACCATCAACTCCGACAACGACCTTCAAATCATGGGAATCCTCCTCCTTATAATGCGATTAGGATACCTCAGTCTCGTTCACAATGACGATATCTACAACACCTACACCCCGAATGAACAACGACTTATCAACGACATGAAACGAATCGACTCCTCCACATTCCTTAATGCAATCAATCTCTGTATCGGCGGCGGGGATTCCTTAATCAGACCCAAATCATCATTCAAACTAGTTCAATTATTAACCATGTTATATTTCTACCGTCATGTTGTTCCTGATGATTGTCATGGGATTTCGGGGGCGGATGCGCATATTTTATTCGGGGTGATTGTGAGACATGCCATGAGTATTGGCTTAAACCGGGATCCAACCTGTTATGTCACCCATAGTAGTATATGTCGGTCGGAGCCATTGATTAGGACCTGGAGGGCACTTTGGCATTATTTGTGTTGTATGGATGCTGTGAGCGCGATTCATACGGGGACGAATTTGAATCTTATGAATATGGATATAAGTGATGTTCAATCTCCCGTGGAGGAGGAGGATAATGGGAAGCTGGTGGAGATGGATGAGTTTATTGAGAAGTATATTATGATATCTCAATCATATAGGAATATCGTGAATAAGATAAATAATGTCCGAGAAAAACCGAGGATTGTGGATATTTTAATGGAGACTAATCAATTGGAGAAGGTGTTTTTTGAATTTTTTGGCAAAGATTTCTTTAAGGATGTGATTTGTAAACCGGCAAAAGTTCCTCAGGGGAGTGATGGGTTTGATATAAGTAGTAAAGAACATCGTGAAATGTGTGTCAAGGTGGCGAAATATAGTCTTTTTGTCCAATTGAGAACCAATCTTTCCGGAATGTATTATATGATTGCCCTACATTATGAAAACGTCTATAATGAATCCAAAACCCCATCAATGAATGCTGGGATCGAATTATTTAAAATCTATATCAAAAGTGTGGTTCAATTGGTATATATCATGTCATATGTCTTGGATAATTCGGTGGAATTATTTGGGAAAAACTTTGATTATTACCTCACATCGCAAAATGAAAGATATATGATGAAGGCACTTTCATTCCTAACTTCATTCTTTTTCCGACTCCTCCATGAAAAGAAAGAACTTTCATTCAAAGTCTTCAAAGACCCCGGGGTGAAGCCCCGCCTAGATGTCATTGATTCATTATTCACCATGGTCCTACTTGAATCAGAACTCTTTGTTGGGAATTTCCGAAAATTATCAAGAACATATATAAATTCATATCGATTATATACAATCACCTACATTATTCTTAAACAATGTGTTGAGAACCCGGATGCGTTTTTTGAAAAAGCAGTACATGATCATCGATTCTTTCATCATGGTACAAATATGATTGAATTCTTCACGGTGGCGGAATTACAACATTTATGTCGTCTCTGTGGGGAGTTTAGGAGTGCCAAGGATGAACAATTAAAATTGCGACAAAAGCGAAGAAATGATGCTGCTTCTGCTGGAGATAAAAAACAACAACAGCAACAACAACAACTGACGGATAATTTGAGACCGGAGATTAGTAAATATATGAATAACTTCACGCCGTCTGCGTCGGGGGCCAGTTCGAGTTCTGGTTTGAATAATTTCCCAAGTATAGGAATACTTGATGATGATAATGATGATAAGATTTTTAGTAATTTGAATAATTTGGATGAGGATATGTTTGGAGTGCTGGATTCAAATATTGATTTGCTGAAATTGTTTGAAATTTACGGTGATATTGGTTTGGAGGTGTAATTGTTTGTATTATATATTTCAAGATTAAAATAATTTATTAACTATGTATTAGAATGAATGTATTATTTAATATGAGTATGGACTCTACAGTTTTTCTGGGGTTTATCCCAAAAGTAACCAAACTATTATACAGGGGAACATCGATCATGAGTCTCCCTGCCACTATCTCTAACATAGATTTGATTAACTGGCTTGTGTTGGACATATTTCACCCTCTACCTTCTCTATACTCTGTGTTTTTTTACATCAGAGCAATTGTTCCCCTAGCCCTTGTCAATATCGGATATCGACCCTTTAGACCCGAGCTCACACCAGGTAACCTAGACAAGGCTTATTAAACCCAATGCCATCAACCAGGCTAAGACTCATCACATAATACCGAATAATGCGCATACCATATTTTATGTAGCGGTTATCACAACGCAACTAGTGAGAGCAATCCAATGAATTTACCGTAAAATGAGAAGCCTGCAACGAATCGGTTATTATTGTGCAAACCGCTGAACTCAGCCTACTCTCATGACTATTAAGTTGTAAAAAAAAGCCTTTCGTTTGTATTCTACCTGTTTATCACTAGATGTGCTTCTAGAATCGAAGAAACGAACCGTAATTTGAGAATGATGTAATTCGGTACATTTGGTTGCATTTCCTAATTGGGAAGTCTCGACCGAGCAGAACTCCGGACATTCCCATTGGTACAATTATTAATTCCGTAAAACCCGAAAACCCTTTTCTACAAAAAAAAAATATCAATTTATAATTAATCATCACCCCTCCAACTCTTAATCAATTCCAACAAATTCAATATGGAGTCAACATTTATTATCAATATGAATAAACGACACATGGGAGAGCCAAAGCAGGACGACGATCAACAACCACAACAACCAAGACGTAAAAGGAATCGTATTTCATTAACTTGTATCAATTGCAAAAAGCGTAAAATCAAATGTGATAGAGGCAAACCATGTACAGCTTGTAGTAAATATGGATCTATATGTGAATATCCAGATATGATATGGTCATCTCAGCTGAGTACAATGACTCAGAATGGTGCAAGTTTTGGTGTACATTCGTTCCCCCAAGTACTGCCCCAACCACAACAACCACAACCACCACCACAACAACAACAGCAACAAAAACAAGTAGTGACTGAATTATCATTTCTTAAGAATAAGATTAAAGAGATTGAAAAATCATTAGGATCAAGATCAGCTGATATGTCATCAGAAGATGGTAGTGTTAGTGGTAGTGGTAGCGTCACAAGTGAAGGTCCGATTAGACTCCCTCCAATAAGAAAATTAGCATTCAATTGGAATGAATATAAATATGACCCAGATAATAATCCAACATATGTAGGTATAAATCTATATGCCAATGATGAAGAAACAATCAATTTCTATGATGATTATACTCCAATACACATGCAAGATGAAGTAAGAAGACACAATTATGGACCCCTTGCCTGGTTTTCAATCCTAAAGAAAGACCCAGGATTACGAATGCTTTGGGACCATCTCCAAAGTGGCTGGGCACAACCCCATGGGGATGAATGTCCAATGGCGGTCGAAAATGCCAAACTAGCGGCTGCTTGCCGACCGGGAACAATATCACCTCCTGATACAGCTGCCACTCATGCGGAAGCAGCAGCAGCAGGTGTGTGTCATATGAATAGTTTGGACGAGACTTTTAGAGAGAAGTCATTGGAGCGAGATGGACAGAAGGATATCCGATTATATGGAAATGTAAGAGAGGTTAATAAGCTACGTGAGGAGCTGACTCCAGCTCGAGCATTGAAACCGTGTGATATGAAACTGTTGCAACGAGTGGAGATGAATAAGAATGCACTTACACTTGGATTGACATTCTATGAAGGGAAGATTGATCGATATATGGAATTAATTGAGAAGATTTCATTGATATTACCACCAAGAAAAGTTATTTGGACTTTAATTGATAAATTTTTCCAATCAGTATATCCATATATGCCATTCATCGATGAAGGATATTTCAAAGCCGAAATCTTACGAGTATTAGGTCCAGAAGACAGCAACAACAACAACAATGACAGAAAATCATCAATCAAAGTCGAACGAAGATTAGACTTCGCATATATCGGAACCCTTCTTATCGTATTACGTCTAACCTACCTATCCCTCTTCTCCAACAATCCCAATGTCAATGAACACAACCTCAACACCTCCGATCCATCCCCACAAGCACAAGAACTCAAATATCTCCTCTCCAATCCCATCAACATTGACGTCATAAATATCGCCCGTCTATGTCTTGATCAATTCGAAATCAACCGGAAATCAAACTTTGTCGTGCTTCAATGTGCCTTCTATATGCGACTTTATCGGATGTTTGCCCCCGAAGATGGGGATGGAGCCGATGGTGGAGATTCACAGGTTTTTAATGGGATGTTGGTCCAGATGGCCATATCAATGGGGTTGAATCGAGAGCCGGATAATTTTGATGGTGTTTGTAAGAATGAGAGAATGAAGAATTTGGGAAGGAAGATTTGGTTGTTTTTGATTATTAATGATTTGGTCCAGTCATATCAGTACGGGAACCCTATGAATATTAGTGAGAAGATGTATGATACGAAGTTGCCTTATTATAAGCCGGGGAATGAGAATGTTGAGGATGTGGAGATGGAAAAACATGTTGTGAGCACGTTTGCGTATTTTGAGAAGTATTATCATAAATTGACGGTGTTATTGGATAGGACATTGGATATTAGGGAAAGGGTTACAATGAAAGAATTGACGAGGTTGATTACGGATTTTGAGATTTATTTGAATGATCATTATGGATTGTTGAAGTTTTTCCTTGTGCCGTTTAAGCAAGATAATTATTCTTATCCTTTTATTAAGGTTATGAAGTGTAAGAATTATATTAATATGAAGATGTTTTTGAATAATATATTCTTTCAATTATATTTATATTATGAAAGAAAACAAAATTTAGAATTTGCCTATTTTTATTTACGGAAACTTCTTGCAAATTTATGTGGAGAATTTATCCCATCAGTCATGAGATTAATTTCCGATAATTATGTTAATTTTGGTCCAGTGGCCGATTTAATCCTAAATCCAAGTCTTTTGGCCGCAATCCACAAAACATCCCAATTTTGTTTTGCAATCTTAATAAGATTAAATTCAACAACCTATAAAATGAGATATGTCGATCCCATGGCACATGAAGCTAACCTCAGACGGGGGCCAGAATATGCGAAAAGATATTTAAAACTTGTGAAATTATCAAAATTATTTGCCAGAATTGCAAAATATTCAGTGGCATCAATTACAAAGTTAAGTCAACGATATTATTATGCTTGGAGAATAGGGAAAGCCCATGGATATGTCTTGTCTACGATCCTCGGCACTGACTTCTATGCTAAATCAGCCAATAATCCAGTATTATTTTTGGATTTGAATGAAGATCAAATTAATGAAATTACCACGATTGCTGATGCATTAGTTAGACAATTCCCCGGAGGAACTTCTGTTAAGAAAGAATACAATCTTTCCCAAATTCTCAATGATGTTGAAGATCAGACCATTCCGACACCTACTCCATTGCCCCAACAGCTTCCGATACCCGGGAATAGGGTTGTCGGGAGTGCTAGTCCATCATTGTCAACTATATTGGGAGACACATCCAAGACAAATAATAACGTCACTGATCCATCTACAGTAGATTCTCAATCTGGTGAGTCTGAAGATTTTGGATTTTTGCAAAATGCAGAAATCGATAATTTGTGGAAACAAATGGCTGAACAAATGAAAAATCAAGAGCAACAACAGTCTCAAATTCCTTCGAATAATGGTGGTGGTGGAGTGACTGGTGGTGATATTGGGGGTGCTACTGGACAGGTTGATAATGAATTATTGTTGAATTATTATCCTGTGACTCCGTCGTCTTTCCCCAGTGCTAATTCTATACCATCGACTGGAACGGGTGTTAATCAGGCTTGGTTGAATGGGCTTTCTTTGGAAGAGTTAATGGGATTCTCAAAATGGTAGCTTTAGTATATTTGATTTAAATAAATAGTTTATAGTATATGTACAATTAATGTAATTTAAAATTTTGCAATCATTAAATCATTTTGCCCTATAATTGCTTACAAGTATTTAAATCCGGGTAAATCATATTTTTGATTTGTACACGCAAATTTATTTCACTATAAAAAAAATTAATCTGAGATGAGAAAAATTTTCATTTCTTTCATTCTTTCTTCTTCTTCTCTTCATCAGGATGTTCTTAAGAACCATACCTAACATGAATGATAAGGAGTTGATTCGATTATGGAATGTGCAATAATATGAGATTATTTCACACATTTATAATCGGATTTTTACAACTCCCTTTCATTTTCAACCAACAGTGATACAAGTATATCATTTTTACTGATCAACAGGAGGGATGGGACCATTATGAAAAAATGTTTATATGACGACAAAACGCTGTGCACCAGTCTGAGTACTCAAAAACGCATGACAGACCATAGTATACCCAAATTTCTGATTTGCTTTTTTTTCATAATGGGTTTTCCTTGTGTGTTTGAACTGTAAATGAGATTATTGTATCAAGATGACAAATATTATCTGAGAACAATTACTCTACTCTTGATTGAACATGGTAGACAGATCTACTCTGGATTTCACTGCCACTATTTCCATTGCGATATTGTTTTGCCTTCAAATTTGAACGTTTGTTCCTTTTGAACGTGAAAAGATTTTTGGAAAGTACTCTTATCCAGTTTCTCTCTGCAGATCAACAGTATCATTTTTTGATTTCCTACTCTGGTCTTATGATTCTGGCTCCAATTTCTGGAGCAATGGCATTTGCTACCATTTCTTTCACCCAAAGATTTCACCTTTGACTGCTACTGACTACAATACTGTTCGTATAGCAGCGAGTTTCTAATTATGAGAGAATTGTTTGGGCTAACATTGATTCGATTGATTAAGACCACAAGGCCATAAACAAAGTCCCTTTCAATCTGAGAAGTATCTCTAAGCTCTCCACATTTTATTTTCCTATTAAGGTACGTGGGTGATGTAGGCTTTTATTAATAGTGTTTCAATCCCTTTAACTCTCTCCTTCAATATCGCGGTACAAAGTCTTTCAAAATAGCCTATTTGGTATAAAAATAGAATGTTTCAAATAAGATAATTGGTTTATACGTGTCATTTCGATAAGGTGCGCCTAACACAAAGGGATAACGATACTAGAATCACGACTTTAGCGAGAGATTCCATATATACCCAAAATCGGAGAATTACTTCATCCAGTAATTAATAATGAAAAATAAACCGTTTTTGTAATTAAGATTGTTGTTGGGATATTATTATTATTCAACCCTTTAGTCGCTAATACAAAGGTTTTTGATGTTATAGGCTCAGGTTAAATTGACATCGGGATAAGGATGGAATCCGTTATTAATATTTTTGGTTTTTACTGTATTGGGTATAGAAATTACAATCAGGAACGTCAAGTAAATATTTTTTAATTAATTCTGTGTTTTAAATGAATTGCATTTTGCATCGCGTTGCATATTGTGTTCACGTAGAAACGAAGAAAAAATATTTTTACGGGGTCTAATCTGCAAGCTACACGAATTTTTCTTGATTGTTCTCTCTCCTTATAAAAGAGGGAGATGGCTTAGATAGATCTCCTTTCGAAAAATCATACATATACGTGTCAGTTGCTTCTAGACCAATTCTGCAAACAGGGCTTTCTACTTGCCTGTGTATGTCCAATTAGATTTTCTTGGTACAGCTGGAAGATCTAAACAAGACATTAAGGTTTACAAGCTGGTTTGAAAGCTGGTTTCTTGCTATGATCTAAAATTCACAATTTTGAAAGTTTTCTTCTCTTGTGGCACAAGACATGAACTTACTTTTGGGGATTGAATTTGTTTTATAATTGCTCGATCTCGCATATGCTCCGTGATTTTACGAATCTCGTATGATTCAATAAAATTAGGTTTTAGTAGTCATTAGTAGTCACTCGTAGTCTACTGGTGTTGTCTCTGGGGGGTTCTCGTGACAATTCTGAAACGGTTTGTTCTCTTTCTTCCTTCCCCTCGGAAAACAATGGAGAAAGTCCCCAGTGGAGAAGTATGATGTGGTATCTCTCTTACGCGTACTACGTGTTATTTTTTTGATTGGGCACAATATCAAAATTCCCCTTAAAAAAATTTTCAGATTTGTAAAAAAAATGTTTGGGAAAGGGGGGGGGGCCCCCGGTACAACAAAAATAAAACGTTCAGGATTTACAATAAAATTGTTTCAAATATGAAAAAGGTATAAATAAATAGATACCATTGACATAATGGTTGAAGCATTGCCTCATCTTACTCTATGATGTAATATCTTTCTCTATTTGAATTATAGAGGCTCCTACTGGGTACTCCGTATCAGTTTCTTTTATTCATTTATTGATTATTGTTTTATCTTTCTCGAAAGCTGAAGACAAGGCAATATTCCCCGGCAGTAGTCATTTAGTGACCAGCTAATCAGAGATTCGTTTTTGTCATTTTTGTTCTTTCGCTTGCCATGCATTACTATAAAGTGTGTAGTACTTGTTTCAAAGAATGGCTGGATATTGTTAAAGTTCAAGGAGCATGAAAGTTGTTAATTGTTACTTGGGAGTTTTGTTAATAAAAATGTTTCAAATTGGGAAAAAAAGAAAAATTGATTCATTAAAAAATAATTTATTTTTTTAATATGTAAATCATAAAAATACGCGCAGCATATATTTAAGTCAAAACATTAAAAAATAATTTGTCAACAATAAAAAATAATTTTGTTTTAATTTAAAGTTTTATTTCAACCTCCCAAAAAATTTTATATAAATCTCATTAAATCTCTCTTTCTCTTTGGTACTAAAGGGATTATCATATTCATACTTTTCAAAAAGATCTCATACTTTCCTATCAGATCTAATTCCATATACACATACACATTCACACAACAATGGCTTCTACCCTTGATTTAAAAGCGTTACAGACTTTCCTTTCTGGTCCTGTTACTCACGATATGATTCATAAATTGGTTGTTGCTACATTACAAGTGATTCCATGTAAAGACACTAAGAATTCAACTTATACTACTCCAGACAATATTACCAAACCATTACCGTCATTAATGACATTCTTAACTAAATTGGTTAAACAAACTAATGTTTATACTGGTACTCTTATGGCAACTTTGGTTTATTTAAATAGATTGAAAATGAGATTACCCAAGAATTCTTCTGGTTTGCCATGTACTAGACATAGAATCTTATTGAGTTGTCTTATTTTATCATCCAAATTCCATAATGATTCTTCTCCTAAGAATAAACATTGGGCGGAATATACTGATGGATTATTCTCCACAAGAGATATCAATTTAATGGAACGTCAATTAGTCTTCCTTTTGAATTGGGACACTAGAGTCAGCAACGAAGAAATGATCTATTCATTAGATAGTTTCTTAGAACCAATCAGATATGACATCATCAAGACATCAAAGATGAGAAAATTCATCTCCAGACAACAACAACAAAACCAACAACAACAAGTCCAACAACAATATCAACAACATTTGCATATCCCCCGCTCACAATCTCCAAGACAAGCACCACCTGTTTTGGAATATACATCATCATCATATCCACCATCTACTCCCTCTTGTTCATCTACCCATTCCCGTGCATCTTCAGTTACATCCTTCTCACCATCTTCTAGAAATAATTATAGTCATCTCCGTTCTGAATCAATTCAATCAATTAGTCCAGAACCTCCTCGTGAAATGGCATATTCCAATAAAGTGGACCCTATTATTGAGTTTACTGCTTTGAAGGAAGAAATGGAGTTGAAGAGTTTGTTGAAGCTGTTGAATGCTGGTTCATACGCTGCTCAACAAATGACTTATGTCTACAATTGATGTAATATTATGGGTTTTATAATGGGTTTGGTTTCTTAGGGTTTTTTTGGTTTTTATTTTGCATATATAATCTACAATAGCATATGGGGTTCTTTTACATATATTTAGTTATTTCTTTACATTTAATTATTATTATTAGACAATACACACATATAGACTTTTCTTGTATTAATTGAATTGAGTCTTGTAGAAAGTTTTCATCATCGTAGTAAGAAATTCATGGTTGAAGGGTAGAACTTGGGGTACATTAATGTGCAGGATATTGCTCCGAAACAATACTGTTGTAGATCCCATTGTCTCACATTGATAGAGATAGAGATCGTACGAGATTGGCCAAGGGCGGCGGGATAAGAGATCTTCCGAGAATATCCTGGGGGTTGCTTTATAATTTCCATTTTAGTTAAATTAATTGCATATGCTAAAGAAAATAGAAAGGGCTTGGTAGTTGTTGGAGGATCTATGGTTTTATCTTTGTCATGAAAATGAATCTGACAAAATAAAATGCCTGGAGTATGTTTATGTATGAAAAAGTCTGCAATAAAACTGATAACAATGTGAAACAATCCAAATATTCATCATTTTGATGTTTGATGTAATTATGCAACAGTAATGTTCCTAATGAGAATTGATAGTTTACTAGGTATGGAAATCTTTCTGTTTTGGTGTATTTTTGAACGATTATTTTGCAACCAAGCAGAATCGGTTAGAGACAGCAAAGATACTATCCTAACAATGGCTAAATCAAACCTAAAATACTTATTTGTTCATTATTTAAACAACTCCAAGAGCTACTGACGTCCCTAAATTCGCTGTATTATCAGTATTCCACGTCGCTTCATAGATTCTAACAAGCCCATAGATCAATATTTTAGCGCTACCAACCGTGTCTTCGCTAAATAAAAAAATTCTCGAGGTATCGAATCATCTTGATCCATTTAGTCATCAGACCACCCATCATGTTAAGAACCATCAAGATACACCCTCTGGTTATAGGTCGCAGGTTTCAACAACAGTTCAGCAATAGGTCATATGAACCCCTGTTCACAAGACCTGTTAGAGCAACAGCAGATAATTTAGAAAGTCTTCCAATCCTTCTCAAACATTTCAAAAAAACCAAAAGAAGACGAGATGTAGATGATCCTACCCATCCTTCCAAAATCACATTTCTTGAAATAAAAGATTTCTTAAATACTTATTCCAAAGCTAAGAAAGTATCTATCGAACCTGAACAGACTAATAACCCGCCTGAATTAATTCATGCTTTCTTACCCCGTGGGAGAAGAGATCAAGATGATATTATTATCGAAAATGTTGAGGTTAGGGATATTGCCTATCTGGGAGAAGGGATCGCGATAATACCCCGATCAAGTTATGCCGAGGGCATCATATCCAACCACAACGATATCGAGGGTAAATACACAATCTTATTGATTCCAAGAACAGTTGTTGGGGATATAGTAGATGTAAAAATCCGGATGCATCATGAACATTATGCCGAGGGAGAACCGGTCAAAATCCATGAATCTAAATTGTCCCAACGTGATGATAGTTTGATTAAATGTGAATATTTTGGAAAATGTAATGGATGTGCTTTTCAAATGTTACGTTATGAAGATCAACTCATACACAAACAACACATGATTCAACGGGCTTATAAATTCTTCTATCCCGAAGTATTCCAATCTTTGTCCAATATGGATGAATTTGGAAAAGTGGTGGCGTCACCTAAAGAATACGGCTACAGAACTAAAATAAACCCCCATGCTGCGTTTTATCGAGATGGGACGGCGGCAATTGGGTTCCAACAAGCATATAGTTCCAGAAATGTTGATGTTGAACAATGTCCAATTGCGTCTGATACAATTAATAAATTATATAAAATCGTCCGATGGGAGATTCAAGATAATATAGGTTGGTTTAGTCGAAAGGGTAGAACAACCAAGAATTTAATGATTAGAGACACAATCACACCCAAACTCAAAATCAAAGCCATTGATGAAATGAAGGCTAGGGTAAGGGTTCAAATTGAGGGGTTGTTTTATGAATTTGATTCTAGTTCGTTTTTCCAAATCAATCATTCGATTCTCCCACGGGTCTTGGATTATATTCGTGGACATATGAGGTCTAGTCCGAACAAGATTGAGAAGTTGGTGGATACGTATTGTGGAGTCGGATTCTTGGGAATCGCACTCTCGAGAGATCTTCCACCGGGGGCAAAAGTTTATGGTATTGAGACTAGTGCGAAAAGTATTGAAGATGCAATTGATAATGTTGTCTTAAACAATCTTGATCTTAACAAGTTTGATTTCATAGAAGGGGATGCTAGTCAGATTTTTGAAGTTAGACAATTCAAGAATGGACAAGTCACAGGGAAGAATAGTATGGTGATTATGAATCCGTCGAGAGTGGGTTCGAATGAAGCATATTTGGAAGGATTATTGAAGTTTAATCCTGATTTGATCGTGTATATAAGTTGTAGTGTGTTCACCCAGGCAAGAGATTTGGCTACTTTTGAAAAATTGCAAAAGAAGGCAGGAAATGTTCAGTATAGAGTTAAAGATGTTGTTGGATTTGATTTCTTTCCTCAAACCAAACATGTTGAATCGGTTGCGATTTTGGAGAGAATAAAGTAAGATAGGATAGTTTTGTACATAGCTAGGAGTTTGTAGCAATAGTATGGGGGCCGACACCCCAATATTCGGAGAAAGCCTGTTAAATGATCTTGCACTCTCTCTTACAAATAAGAAAACTGGCAGCAGCAAATCTGTATCTAGGCTACCGGACATGCACCAAGAAGACACGTTACTTGCAGATATGGAAATGATTTGGTTTCTTTCTAATATAAACAAACAAATTGTAACCCCAAAGAGTCAACAATATTGTTAAAGATTGTAAAAACTAATAGCTATTGAAAATGTTTTGTAAATTACAAAACTGAAATCTAATATACAAATTTATAGCAAAAAAATATTGCTTTTCCTATCAATTATTTGGTAAATAACGATCGGTACTTCTATCATTTCTTGGACCAGAAGGCGCTGATGCTCCACCTCTAGGAGCCAGAGGAATGGATCTTCCACCATTCTTGATTAGATCATGTAGGTCGATCCCACCTCTATTTCCGCCACCTCCACCACCTCCACTTCTACTTCCAGAACGGCTATTATCGCCTCCTTTTCCCCCACTACGGCGTCTATCTCCTCCTCCGCCACTTCTTCCACCTCCACCACTTCTTCCTCCACTACCACTTCTTCCTCCACCTCTTCCACCTCCTCCGCCACCATTTCTTCCACCACCGCCACCAGAACCGCCATTTCTACTATCACGACCACCACCACCTCCACCACCTCCACGTGAGGATCCACTTCTATTCCCCCCACCATCACGGCCACCACCACTGCCTCGATTAGAACCACCACTGTTATCGCGTTTTCCACCCGCTTGGCGTCCTCCTCCTCCACTCTCACCAGCACGTGAATCATTGTTATTGTTGTTGTTGTTGGACTTCTTGCCTGCGCCTGCTCCTGTTAATTGGAATTTGATAAAGTCTTGAGCGGACTTAAACGGATCGGGTTGTCCACTATTTGGGGTTGTACTAGTGTTGGTAATTGGGGGATCGATTTTGTCTTTGGATACTCTGGCAATACGATCAGCTAGGGTGCCTGTGATGGGTGTATTATTGGGGTTTTTGGTTCCGTTGGGGATGACAAACGTTGAGTTTCTATTGTCATTATTGTTGTTATTTGGTTTTTGTGGGGTGTTGTTGAAGGTGGAATTTCTTCTTGGTGTTGCGGTTGAGGAAGTGTCGATGTTTTGACGTTTTGGTGGTCTTTCGTCGATGATTCTGTCTTCTGATCTTTGTTGTTTACGTTCGTTGGATGGTGGTTGTTGTTGGAAGTCTCTTTTGTTGATATTGGATCTGTTCGCGTCATGAGATCTGTTATCAGTTGATTGGTTGACATGTGATCTATTGTCATTGGATCTGGTAACTTCATGGACTCTGCTATCATTCGATTTATTACCGCCGTGCGATCTACCATCATTGGTTCTGTTATCATTTGATCTATTATCGTTGGATCTGTTGACCTCATGGATTCTATTATCATTCGATTTATGACCACCATGAGAGGATCTATTATCGCCTAATCTACTCTCATGATATGACTTTTCATTTCTATTCTCATTCAATCTCGAGTCATAAGTCCTATCTTCATGTCTATACCCACCACCACTAGCAGCACTATCACGTCTAGGCTGTTGTTGGTGTTGGTGTTGTTGGGATTGGTCAGACCTTGGACCAGATTCACCCATTCTTGATCTAGGATCACTTGGTCTAGAATTAGCATTATTATTATAACCACCACCACCAATATCAGAATGTTGTTGATGTCCTGGTTTATAACTATCATATTCTTTCCCCGTGGTTGTTGTATGAGAAGTGGTAGTAGTAGTAGCAGCCACAACATCTTGTCTTCCACCAATTGTTCTCCCTCCACCAGCTCTACTGTCGAAATTATCATTTACATCACGCATTGGTGGTGCCCTGGAATCGACACTAATACGTCTAGCAGGAGCACTTGGTCTACTGATGATTTCGCCTTCAGAATATCTGTTTGCAGGAGTCGTAAACCCCACTGGACCCGACATTGGTGGTTGTTGTTGTTGTTGGCTATGATGTGCGGGTCTGGTTGGTGTGGTGGTGGTGGTACGATAACTGTCGGTTTGTCTAATGTTTGAAACTGGATTGGAACTAAACGAAGAAGAAACAGACGATTTCTGATGGGAATTAGAATAGGTGGAGGTGGAGGTGGGGCCAGATGGGGCATGTGGTGCTGGTAATGCAGCAAGTGCTGGACGAACATATGTATTTGGTGGGACGGTTCCGGTAGAACTGTATGAATTGGATGAGAATGACATAGCGGGCATGATTGGATCAGGATTGATTTTGATTTGTTTTCTTAATAATCGGAAAGTAATTGGACGATATTCTTTTGGTTTATCCTTATATTTGTTATATTCACGAGCAAGGACTCTACAAAAGGCTTTTTGACTAGGCAAGTGAGATCTTCCTTTAAAACTTCTAAAGACAATTTTCATGGGGAATGGAAGAATATTATCCAAAAAAAGATCGACATCATCTTTTTTAGAATGTTCACAATCAGCAAAATAATCTAATACTGCCACGGGGGAATTTAATTTCGTTTCAAAATTCAGCCAAAATGAAATTAATTTTGTTTCAATAGTAGCTTCAGCAGCTAATGTAGCACCTTGATCAAGGAATTCCAAAACTTGTTTCATTCTAATTCGTTCACCAGTTTTACCCAATTGTGATTCAACATGGTTAATAAACTGAGAACTAACAGTATCCAAATGGGTAATAAACATGTCATCTAATAACCAAAGTAATTCACGATAATCCTCGATATGGCCAGAATCATTAGTAATATAAAGGTTAAGAACACAACGTTCTCTCATTTGGAAATTTTCCGGGTCTCTAAAGAAAGCTTCACAACCACGGAAATGTTTAAGACCAACTTGGATATAATTGGACCAGTCATTAGAATCAAGTGATTTGGGGACAGCAACCAGAGCATAAGCTGGGACTAAAGTCAGATTAATATCATTTTTCCAGATTGGATATAATTGTGATATGTTTAAAGAATTTGTTCTTTGAGTATCACCACCGTTTATATTGTTACTGCTGTTGTTGTTGTTGGAAGTAGCAGTATTGGTACTGGTATTTTGGGATACGTTAGCTTTTGCTGGGGACTCTGGGGAAGGCTTGGCTGCATTTTCAGACGAAGAAGAAGAAGAAGAGAGTGCTGCTGGACCCGTTGGTAAACTTGGGGTTGCAGGGGAAACAGAGGCAGAAGTTGAATTTGCAGGAGCCTTAGTAGTAGTAGTTGCTGTTGCAGTTGTAGTGTTGACTGCAACAGGTTTAGTAGGAGATGGATTGGTATTTGAATTGCCATTGGCATTTGATTTATCAACATTGTTTCCATTTTGGTTTTTAGCAGCAGCAGGACCAGATGGAATTGTAGAAGGCAGGATTGACAACCCTCCTAATACGAGATGAGATGGGGTTGTCTTTGGCTTTTCGCCAGGTTTGATGTACTCCGTACCGTTCATATATAGTATGTATTGGTTTTGAGCGATAGGGAATAGTTGGTGTGGAGTGATTGGGTGAAAAGAAAAGAGAGATTGACGTTTTTTTTTGGTTTGTTTGGGAATTTGGCAAATTTGGTGAATTAAAGTTAAGGAAAATTTTTTAGCCCAATAAAAAAAATTATTGGAGTAAAAGTAAAAGTAAAAGAAGATAAAGTTATAGGAAATACTAAAGAATGTCTAACTCCGCAATTAGTTTAATATTGGTATTGAGTATATAGATGATCTACTGGTGAATAGAGTCAGTCAATGTATATCTCTCTTATCTGTTTCTTGGGATAGATAATTGCTGGCTCATAATCTAATAATCTGTAGTAAGTAGCCCTGATGAATTATTCTTGACTCCCCCTGCATATAACCTCAATGCCATGAAAATTTACATTTTAATCCAACCAGTTTTCTTATGGGAAAGAATAGTAGTAGTAATAGTATGAGTATTTTTACAGAGACAACAGCTGATGCTCATATATTGTTCTAGCTTTTCTTAGTTATAATTCATTGCTTTGAATTTCTCTTTATATTTAATTAATTACATGTATCAATCAAATTTCATATGCTCTTATCTTTTGTGGTTCAGTTTAAATCACGTGCGAATTAGTAAGTAGTGTAAATTGACGATTTCCTTTGCCTTCCGATTATCGGAATATATGTTACATATATGAAATAGACTAATGTTAATTAGAGTAAGGTATATCTCTTTTATCTTTTAGAGATAGTAATAGATTGTATACAATAATTATTAAATTTACGAGATTATAATTAATTAAATTTGATTATATTGTTATAGAGTGTGTGTGGTGGAAGTGTGGAGTTGGGCGAAATAAAAATAAAAATTAAATGATCAATTAAAATCCATAGAACAAAATTTAAATTCTTTTTCTTAACTCTAATCTTTATAACAGACATATATAAGCATACGATACTATATATAATTATATATATATAGTATTACATATTCATAGATGAGACAACTACTAACACACCCTAATACAACAACATCATCATTAAGATCACGTTGTTATACTCAACAATATTTATTATCTAAATATCATTTTTCTACTCCACGTTTATTTAGTACAACCCTGAATTTATATAAGGATGAGAAATCAAAACAATTATTAAAATCAATAGGATTAAACTTACAAAAAGGTGCTTTAAAGCCTAAACAACAATCTAAGGAATCCGATCAAGATCAACAAAAACAAAATAAAGCGGGGGATAAACTGCGACAACAACAAGAAGAAGAACTTGCTAAAGAATTACAACAAAAACCACCCGAAGGGGGTCAATTTCTTGGAGAAACTGGTACAACAACTGGATCTGCTAGTATAGTTGAACGGAAAGCATCTCTTACCCCTGAACCCAATTTAGCAACACAACCTCCTGATTCCGGTACATCCCTGTCAAGGGCCATTTCCGAACATTCAACATCGAAATCGCATACCCTGGCACCGCCAGCACGTTCAAACAATAATCGGAAACAAAAAAGACGTCCTTCATTTCCTCTTGGTTTATGGCATGAACAAGAGGAATTTGCCCAATTGAATGAAGCTTATGATAAAGTATCTCGAATGTCATTTGAAGATATAAAATTACAAAATGTATTTGATGATGGAAAAGCATTTGGAAGTTTCCCATCGGAACATTATCTTGATCGACAAGCATTATTAAGATCTATTCCTGATACGTTAAATATTTTTAAACCGGAAGATATGGCAAAAGTGGAAGATATTTATTCAAAATTAAATCAATTAGATTGTGATAAAAAAGTTCAATTGAAATATTATAAACGATATCTTAAAAATTATGATGATGATTTAAATTTCTTTATTCAAGCTGTGAATGGAATTGATCAGAAATTTAAATTGTTAAGAAGACGTGAAGTTCCAGAAGTTAGTTTACATAAATATGCATTTTTATCTTCTGGTAATTTAACTAATCTTCCATATAATATTCATGGATTTGATAAAAGTTTAATTGGAATGCCATTAATAAACCGACCAAACAATAATAATGATAATAATGCATCATCACCTCCATTCCCTCGGGAATTCATTCAAGATTTACCCACCGATGGAACCACGACAATGATATTAAAGAAATATGATTTAGATATCAAAGATCCTGATAAACGAGTTCGGAATCTAGATCCTCGTGATATGAATATGTTAATGACTCAAGATCAAATGGAACAAACCTCCGCAATTATTCCCACCCCGGAAGAATTTATACAAGAATTTATATCGGGGAATCGAATTGCCATCAAGATTGATTCAATTAATAATTATGATTTTTCGGCGATTGATATCCCGGTGGTTGAAGAAATTGCCCAAGAAATTCAAGAGATGAAACAATTGGTTTTGAATGATTTGAATGGTTTAAAACGGTCTTATTATCATTTAGGAATGTATTCAACCAATAGTTTACCAGTTAAATTAAGTCCATATGTCTTGTTTGATTCTCCTGCACAACCATCTACCGCTATGTTGACTACTTATGCATCATTCCCGTTATTGCCAATTTATTCTCGATTTATGAATACAATTGGATTACGGCATCGATTAAAACAACATTTCTTTAAGATATTTTTCATTAATTTAGAGGAGGAAGTTGAAACATTATTAAAGTATAAATATAGAAATGATAGTAAATGGGAACAACGATTCTTATATCGGTTAACAAAGAAAATTGAAGCAAGTATAGATGAAAAGATAATGCCACTTTTTGAAACTAATAACAAAGAATTCAAAGGTCATGATGCCATTATTTATTCTCCATATCTTAATAATAATTCCAATCGGAATTTTAAACGTATTTATTGGTTAGATCCTCGGAAATATAACAAAAACAGACTTCATCCCAACAGGAGAAGAACAATAACAAGACCAAGAAAGTCACTGATGTTGATAGATTTTAAACAGTTTGATTATGTCCTTAGTAAGTATCTTTGAGTAATACACGTCCATTGCAATATTTTATGCTGTACATTTTTTTTGAACGTAATTACACGACTCTAACTTTTTAATTAACAAAAAAAAATTTTACAACCAAAACCAGATAAACACCAATACCTATAACCACCACCACCCCTTAATTAGACATGGCTTATAAGAAAGTAGGACCACCACCAAGGGGACTTCCACCATTACCCAGATTCAGACCCAAAAAGACCCTAAATGCATCAACCGGTGGAGCTAATAATGAATGCATGATTGTCATGTCATCATTATTGAATTGTTGGGCATCAAATGGTGAAAGTGCAAGTATTTGTGAACGATTCGCTACTGAATTAAAACAATGTATGGCGGTACAGAAGAAGGGGAATAAAGGAGGAAGTGGAAGTTCTAATGATTCCGAGAGATTATATCCTAAGTTGAGAGGGAAGGTTCATGATTAGTGGGTGTAGGAGTTGATTGATGGTTTTGGGGAGCTTTGATCTCGTGGGGCTCTCGACTGGGTGGGTGTTTTCTGTATATATATATATTCATGAGATAGGGTATTTTTAATATATTAGCACTTTTTATTTGGAGATTTGACATTTTGTAGAGTTTATGTGAGCATTCTTGGCAACGGTAGGTAGGGTGGATTATGGAATATAGATCTTTCGCGATGGCGTATGTCCTTCTCCAGATGAATGAAATGATCGGGTTGAACTTTTGGATTCCCGCTATTTTGTAGCTTTTCATGGGCCAATATGGGGCAAATTCAGAATTGAGTTTAATTGAAGATGATTTTCAATGTGCGGCACAACAAAAGAATCGGAAATAGATCTGGTAAGCCAGATATTAATTCTATAGATGTGAGAAGGTTTCATATGATCAACTTTAGAGTTCATTCTAACAATCACTCTCTATCATACTCGTTCAATCTGAAACTATCCACACGTAATGTAGAATTCTACAAATATAGGAAAAATCGTGAAAGCCTGACCAAGTTGTTTTTGCAGCCAATCAAATTTGCTCCTTGACAAACAGAATTATAACAAAGGCTCGTTCTCTGTGTCGATACAAGATTCTTAAACCGATTAATTTCATTTACTTTATACCATCTGTAGAAATTATTATGGCATATGCTCATTCTTGAATTTCCTTAATGACAACTTTTCCCTTCACTAACCCTTCGTTCTACAACCTTCCATCATTACGACTATAAAGGAAGCCTTAATCTGAAACTGTAAAGCAGAAATGACAACCCAATAGCAGATGGAGAAAAAGACAAGAAGGATGTTTCTACAACGCTATAATGTAAGGATACAATATAAATTATTCTAAAAAGTCTAAATCTATCTATATATAACAATTAATCTAAATAGTTTATTTGAAAACCTTACCATCGGCAATTTCCTTAGATTCACCATTAACAATAACTGGTTGATCCCAAGCAAACATATTATCAATAAACTTCTTAGATTCTTCATCATTAGCATCCAATTTAGTAAATTCATAAGATTCCCAATCTGGAGCAACATCAAAAGCTGGTTTATAATCTTGACCTCTAACCAAGAAAGCACCAGTAATACCATTATTGTTGTTTTCACCATAAACAACCATACAACCAAACATATATTTAGTAGAAGCGGATAATCTATTGAAAAACCCACCAACTAAATTGTTGGACATGAAGGTTAAGGTTAATTCATCATTATATTTATAATCAACCTTCCAAAGAGACCATTCTTCTGGATCGTATTGATTCTTCCAAAACCATGGAATAGCGGTTTCTCTGGTTTCTTCATTAGAGTAAACTCTCTTCCATTCGTCTAAGGCGGCCTTTGGTCTACCCAAGAGTTCTAATGGATGTTTTGGCTTTGGAGCTTCAGCTGGTTCTTCAGAAGAAGCGGCTGGGGCAGCTGGTTTAGCTTCCTTCTTTTCCTTCTTTGGTTGTTGTTCTTGAGCTGGTTTCTTTTCCTTCTTTGGAGGAGTGTAGACTAATGGTTTTTCAGCAATGGCGAATTGAGCAAATCTATCACCAAAGAAAGCATTCTTAGAAACAGTAGTGAACCATCTAGTAATGTTTGGATATTTTTGAGCAAATGGTTTAGCTAAAATGGTTTGTAAACCAGGAGCTAAACAAGCAACAGCAAAGAAATCAGCAAATGAAGCACGTTCACCAACTAAGAAAGTGAATTCAGCTAATCTTGATTCTAAAATTGAAGCAACAACATCAACTTTACCAAAGTTTTCATCACATTGTTTCTTGTTGTATGGATATCTACCATTAATCATGAATAAAGTTTGGAATAAAGCTGGGATGAATTCTTGGTTGAATAATGATAAATATTTGATAACAGAAGCATATTGTTCATTATTCTTACCTAAAACAGCACCAATCTTATCCTTTGGAACTAATGAAAGTAAATAAGTAGCAATGGCTAAGGTTTCGTATAATTTGAAACCTTTGGTACCAATGAAAGCTGGTAATTTACCTAATGGGAAAGCATTGGTGAAAGCTTCATCCTTTTCAGTCTTGATGGTGACATCTAAGCCAAAGTGCTTGACGATATCAACAAGAATGAAGGATCTTGGAGAGATCTCCATAATATATAAAGTACCTTGAGACATGATTAATTGATTTGAATTTACTTGAAGAAGAAAGAAAGAAAGAAAGAAGAAGTTAAAAAACGTGTTGTTTGAAAAAAAAAATGAAAAATTTTTCATCTCATTTTTATATTGCAACCAACAAAACAATGGGCTCCTACCAAAAAATAGATGGCCGTTTTCTTTTTGTTAGGCGAAAACAAAAGAAACAAAGAATTTTTTTTTCAATGCTTCAGAAAGCCCGTGATGAAAAGTCCATTGGTATAAATTGTCAGTTGTTTGTCAATAGTATTATCAATTGGTATCAATTGAGAAGTAAATGAATCAGTGATCAAGGATAAGCAAGCTAAATCTTGATGATATTAAAAGGATCAATTATGAAAGGATTTCTGATTTCTGCTATGCAAGAAATTCTTTAATAGTTGTAGTCCCACTGGCGAAATGATCCCATGTATTGAAAACTTCTACAATTGAATTTAACCGCAGAGATAATCTATATCACTTATTGACTTGGTAATTAGCGAATGCAAAACTTGCAGATTAGAAAACAAAAGAAGTAAGCGAAAGTTTAAGTTTCTTGATACGAATCATATCTGACGTCGGACTTCTATTCCGTTAGCTTTGCAATAAAAAAACTCTTGCTACTAGTTTTCTTTGTTATTCCAATTGTTACAGATGAATAAATACAAAGATACAATTCTCTTTCGAATCGTAATGTTAGGGTATGTTTGATTATAATTGCTTTCTCTATGAAAGATAACCATAACCATTCCATTCCATTGTATAATATTAAATCGGAAAGTGGAACTTGTTTTCCATGATCCTCTTTAAAAAAAAAATAAAAAATAAAAAAAAATAAACTTTTAAGATTTTAAGAAAAAAAAAAAGCAATCTAATGTATTACTGTATCACGTTATTTATTTATTCTATTTTTATATTTATTTTAACTTATTACTCTCTTTCTTCTACCTATTAATAATAACAATAAGTTGAAAAACATAAAAAAGTATGCGATTTCTGTGGATCGAACACAGGACCTTCAGATTAAACTGTTGACTGAATCTCTTCAGTCTGACGCTCTCCCAACTGAGCTAAAACCGCTTTGTTTTACGAAAATTGCTTTTTTTACTCCGATGTGTGCTACCATATGACTGATCTATCCCTTTTCGATTTTTCAATTGTGTACATACACCACTCTCATCCTTGTATACTAGCAAATGAATTTATGTGTCCATTGGTCAGTAAAGTATTGGAAGAGTAGGTGCTACCTCCAAGGAATGAAATATTATGAATAAATCCAAATGAAATTTGTTTTTAAAAACTTTTTCCGAATTTGCAGCTAATATTTCCAAAAAAATTTCTGCAATTTTTAAGGAATAATTCAAATAACTTAAACTCGATAGGAGATGCCTTTTTCCTGTTGTTAGTCTCTTCTTGTTTCATTCCATCAATTTACGCTCTGACAGTATCCTTTTGTAGTAGTTCTTTATCATTATAAAATTTGTTTTTTTTAATTTTTATCATATGATAAACAAACAAAACAAGAAGAAAAAAGTGTGAGTAAATAAAAAATATTTTATGTAATATATGCAAGATTAATTAAATCATAAATATACAACAACATCCAATAACTGTATTTATCTTATATGGTAAATAGAGAGAGTATGAGATATCTGATGATTTAATTGTTACAATATTATTTGTATATCTATTTTAATCTGATATACATATAATTACTACTATTAATAGTAAGTCTCATTTTTGTTATCATAAATGTTAATAGAGTAATTATAAAAAAATATTTAATTTATATTGTATTGTATTAACAATTTAATTAATTATTATTTGTCTCCTTAAAAAATTTAAAAAATTCATTCACTTACACACACTTACTCCCATTTAACATTCTATATTCTTACTTAAATTACTTACATTATACAATACACCTTTATTATTGTTTTATTTAAAATAAGGGAGAGTGGCTTCTTCTTTAATAAGAGAGTCATTCAAATAAAAAAAGGATATAAGTCATCGAGTATCCATTCATACAGTATTCATATATATATTACATCACTTTGGTCACTTTCTTTTCATTATTACATCACCACTACCTTCTATTTTAAATTTTTTTTTTTTTTACAACAAACACAACAAACAACAACTACAAATAACATCTAGTTTATACTTTATTGGGACTTTCCTCAACCATCACTTTAATTCAAATTTATTTAACTATACACTCCCCCTACTACACACACATTTATATATACATACAATCATGAAGAATATACTAGAGGTTTATATATTATTGATATTATTATTTATACTACGACCAACACATTCAACATTTGTTCAATCTCAAAGTTGTAATATTAATGAAGATGACTTTCTATTACAACCTTTCTTAATAGATGCATCTTTAGATGAACCAAATCTGAAATTGAAATTCTTTATAAATACTCAAGTTGTAAGTTATAACAACACCAATATAAACTCATCACAAATACTTATAAATGATGTTAATCCATTAAGTAATAAATATACAACCCTCCATATCGAAATAGATTTCATGGGTAAATTATTCATCTCAGAAAATAAACGATTCTGTGACATGTTAGCTGTTAAGAATACAACTTCCTTTAGAGAAGGTCCAAGATTTAATAATACTCAAGTACAACTTCCTAATACTCCCGACAGTGGTTCATCTGCTGCTGCTACTAATACTGCTGTGCCGACAGTTGTTTCTGCTCCATTTAATAGTTCTACTGTTGCAAAAAGAAGTTGGCAATATGTTGATCGAGAAACATTAGCACACGTATTTAATACCACAAGTCAATTAATTCAATGTCCTTTATATTATAATGATTCAATTATTTTATATTATGAAGCAGATATTTCCGATCATATTCATCATTTAGGTTCTTATCAAGTACGATTTTCAGTAGTATCAAATGATGTCATTTCAAATGTTATAGGATGTAGTAAAACATATATAACCCCAGTACAACCAGAAGTAATATCAGATATTATTAATTATGGGGTTTTAATTTTAATAATTGTAACTGCAATTGTTAATTTATTCACAATTTCTTATTCTTGTTATCAAGAATCTTCCAATCCATTTTTATTCCATGCTTCAACCATTTGTAATGCAGAGTTATTAAAACAAGTAGATGCAACCGTACCTGGAATTATCATGTATTTACAATTTGCATTATTTCTTGGTGGATTAGATATAGAATATCCCGGGTTTTATCAACCGATAATTGGACAAATTAGATGGTGTGCATTAATGGGTTATTCTGTTTTATCTCGTAATATCCCTCAATCAACTAGTTCAAGAGATAATATTTATGTGACAATAAATTCAGGTGGACTTAAAAGTTTGACAGTTTATAGTACTGATGAATCAATAGTTGATAGTTGGCCAAATTTCATAATTTGTTTGATTATAATTATCATGATTGTTATTGGATTTGAACAATTATTTATCTTTTTTAAATTATGTATTGATAGATTGATTAAACGATATAATGCCAAAAAGGAAAGTTTAATGAATGATGAAACCCTGGAATTTAGTTTAATTTCCAGAAATAATGGATATTTTATCCTTGGACAAGTTTTCCATTTATATTTATTAATTTTTGGAATGCCATTTTTGGTATTAACTTCATTCATGTTCTTATTAGCTGGTGATGTTAATGGTAAAAAGAAATATTTTCCTAATTTATCAACATTAGCCAATGATGCATTTTCATTCACAACCTCCTATGATCAATTATTCCTCCCAGTATTAGAAAATATATCCGGACAAACCCCCGCCGCTGCCGCCGCTGCCGCTGGTGGAATGAATGTCGATGAAGGAGTCTTGGTCAATCAAACCATCTCCAACCTAAATTCAACAATAATTCACCCGGGATATCTCAGCATCCCCTCAATCACCATCACATTCGGATCATTATTATTCGCCCTCTGGATAGGATTAATCCTATTCTTCATCTTCAACTACCTTGTTCTCCTAAAGGGGGCCCCATCGAAATTATACACCTCCTTGAAAACTATCCTACTCTGGGCATTTTATTATAATGAATATAAACCCCAACGAGTGGCATTTGTGATTTATGATATCCTAACCCTATTCATAAAACTGTTAATCATTGGTCTTGTCCAAAACACGGGACTTGTTCAAGTTACATTATTAATCATAATTACCATTGTTGATTTATTAGCATTATTGGTGGTAAGACCCCATTTTATTGGGATTACTTTATGGAGTTCAAAATGGATGTTTCCCATGGCGAGATTTTTGAGTACGATGTTGTGTATTCCATTTATAAAAGGGTTAGGTATTAGTGAGGCGGTGAGGACATATGTTGCCTATGTGCAGTTGTTGATACATGCAATAGTGGCGATTATCTTTTTGGTACAATTGTTGTATTGGTTTACGCGGACTTTGATGAGTATTTATAGAACTCGACAGGAGGCAAGAGAGGATGAAGATGAGAAGAAGGCGTTGGGAGAGGATGGGGATGGTAATGTGGATGATTTTCAACGGGATTTTGAATATAGACCGATTATTTTACCGGAACCAAGACCCATTAATCGGGATAGTAAATTCATTCATAATGAAGAACAAGATGATGATGACGAAGAAGAAGAAGAGGAGGATTTTTATTATAGAAAAAAGAGTGAACAAGTTCTCGCCAGATTGGAAACCGCTCACACCACATCCACATCCGCTTCAAGTATGAGTACCCCATCCCCAATCATACTCCAACAACTCCCCCCACCACCACAACAACTAGTCCAACAACCCCCAGTCAGAGAATCCACCTTGTCACCAGTTGAAGAACTTGAAGTGTCTTCATTTCATGAACAACAAAAGATCTCCAACCTCCGGAAAAAACATACCGATTATAAAGTTCGTGAAGGTGATCGAATCTTTGAGAAATATTTCATGGATGAATTGATGGATCCGGAGATTAAAGCACTTTGGGATTCCCGGAAATTGGAATTCTCCAACAATACTAATGGCAATGGCGATTCACAACAACCGAGATTGGTGTCTGGGGTGTTGAGATTAAAGACGAAGGTGTTTAGGATGTTGAGGATTGATGAAGAGAATCATAGAGAGAAGGGGTTTGAAGTATGTCGACCAAAACAGTTGGTGGTTCGGACTTTGGATGAAGCGATGGGGAAGCAACAAGGGTATGATAATCAACGAGGAGGAGGACAGCAACTGCTGCTGGAACAACGGATGCATCGAAAACGGAGATCTCTGGCGCTGGAGAAACATAGGATGTCGGACGATGATGATGATGATGATGAGTCGAGGATATCTACCATAAAAGAATAAGTCGATGATAGAGTCATTTGTTTGTTTTTTTATTTAATTTTATATATTTTAGTTCTATTATTGGTGTTTTTTTTTATATAGGATTCAATAGATTTTGGGTAATTTTGGGATATGATAGCTTTTGTAGATAATGTAGTTGAGGGAGAGGGTATTGCATGTTCAAATATATTACACTTACTAGGTGAGGTTTTGCTTACTCGTCTTGATTTATTGATTTTTGTGGAATTTTTGGAGTCGGGGATTCTGAAATTCCATTCCTACAGCACGAATTATAATCATTAAAATGATTTATCTTGTTAGGAGTTATCATATACTGTAGTTAATCATAAACGCCCCTCCCAAAACCAATTCTTTTCAATAAGAGGTGCCAAGAAGTTTATCTAGAGCAATCTTAAAGGTATTGAACCAAACGTGGTTCCAGATATGAAGAGGAGAAGTCGTTTGTTTGAGATAAAACCATTCTTCTCCTCTGCCTAACCCCCCGGAGATCTTCCATCAATGAATGCGCTCAAAAGTGGTATGTTTTTGTTATCTCCCAACAATATTGGAATGGGGTATTTAATCAATACCGTGGCGATGATATCCAATTACATTTCCTCAATACTTAATAATAGATAATGATTTCGGATCCGAAATAAACTTGCTATGTCATTGCATTCTCGGAAAAATTTTGGGTAATACCATGTATCTAAAAAATAATTAAGGTGAAAACCGGTTGCAAATCCTGAACATAAACGAGGGGAAGATCTCGAATTGGTTTTCTTTTGCACGGGTAAATTTCTAATTGGACAATAAAGAACTTTCGGAACCGAAATCATTTGAATTTTAAACTCTAAAAATGGGTTATGAGATTCAAAGGTTGCAATAATATTTTTAAAAAAAGGAAAAGCCTCGATTTTAAATCTGAATTCTCGTGGAGGCACAAAGCAAAGTGGGGGATTTCATTAGTAATGCGCGGCAATAGTGCCTCCCATTTTGAAAATAAAAAAAAAAGCAACCGGGACCGATTAACAAGAACTCGCTTTTTGAATAGGTGGATAGAAATCAAGTTATGGGGGAGTTAATAAGAAGGTGTACAAATCTATTTTGGAATTAAAAGTAGGTAGGTTGGTTCCAGAAGATCTATGCCAAGAGAGTCGAGGCGGGAAGTTTAACAAGCTTGACATATTTTTTCAGTAATCAGAACAAAATTCTTACACTACGTGTAATTATGTAGCGATACTTGAATTTATTTTTTCCCAGTAAACCTAAAAATTCTTCATCGTTTAAAATCCCCCCAATTTTAAAACCACATTTTCTTTTTAAAGTTTATTTCAAGTTTGACACTTTTCCCCAAAAAGGATTCACTCAGATAGATAGTTTTTCAGCCCCGCATGAAGCCCTTTCTGAAAGCCCCCGCTTTAAATCAAATAGCCCACTCCGGTTGGGCTTGAGTTGCGCATACGTAATTCGTTAATGTGCAACCGAACAATTAATATGCATTTCTTCCTCTAAAAAAATAAAAAAATGAAAAGCCACTCAACTCGGCGGAAAAAGTTTTAAGCGCAAAAACGCAAACCTTAAAAAATATTTTTATTATTTTGCCGTGAAATTTGTAACCTTATAATCCCCAAAAAATAATAAATTCAATTTGATGAAAATGCTGCAAGTCTAAAACCTGGTATGATTTTGTATCTCCACTCGTATCTCCCATGGGGAACCCAATTCCTCCTCCAATTAACAAAGTTTAATTTCAAATTGTGGGGACAGTGGTGGTGGTGGTTAGGTTTCTTATCAACTATAAATATTGACATGAATATCCCTTCAAGAAATTCTTATCTCTTCGGACTTTCAATAGATAGGACTACAAAAGACAATTTATAATGGCCAATAGTCAAAGAACTTCAGTGGAAGACAAATATACTAAGCAACATACAGCTGATATCCAATCAGAACCAAAGAAGAAGAAATTCAGATGGACTGTTGATACATCTGAACATCCACCTCAAGTATTCAACTTGACTTTATATTTATCCATTTTTGTATTTGGTATTTTAGGTGCTGCTAGAGGTTATGATGAAGGTAATATTTCAGGAAATATTACTCTTCCATCATTCAAAGCAAGATTTGGTTTAAGTGATGAAACAAAATCAGCAGATTATTTAGCTAATCTCAAATCCAATATTACCTCTATGGTTCAATTAGGTGCTATTGGTGGTGCAATGTTAGCGGCTAAGACTGTTGATTACTTTGGTAGAGTTCGTGCCCTTCAATTAATTTGTATTTTATGGGTTATTGGTGCCGCTATTCAAATTTCATCTAGCCATGTAGGTCAATTATACGCTGGTAGACTCATTGAAGGTCTTGCCATTGGTCATACTACTTCCATTGGACCTGTTTACCTTGCCGAAGTTGCTCCAAGTCCTATTCGTGGTTTAGCTAGTTGTATCTTTGCTGGTGCTGTTTATATTGGTATCTTATTGGGTTACTTGACAAACTATGGATGTGTTCTTAATGTTCCAGCTACTGTTGGTGAATCCATTAACGATAACCAATGGAGATATACCTATGCTCCAAAGCTTATTCTTGCAAGTTTAATCTTTACCATGTCATTCTTTTTCTGTCTTGAATCACCAAGATGGTTATTGAAGGTGAATAAACCTGAAAAAGCAGTGGAAAACTTATCCAAATTAAGAAACTTACCACAAGACCATGCATATACTATTGCCGAATTAAGTGATATTAATGAACAAGTATTGACTGAAAAGGCTGCCACTGAGAATGCTTCAATTTTTAATAACTTAAAGAGACTTGTCACTGTCAAGAGTATTGCCTACCGTTTCTTCTGCATTGCTGGTGCTGCCCAAATTCTTGGTCAATGGAGTGGTGCTAATGCCGTTACGATCTATTCCAATGAATTATTTGCTCTTGCTGGTATCAAGGGTCCCGTTGCCAAATTACAAATGTCATGTGTCTTGGGTACAGTCAAGCTTGTCTCTGCTTACACTGGTGCATTCTTCATCATTGATGTTCTTGGTAGAAGAAAAGCTTTATATACTGGTCTTTCATTACAATTGACCTGTATTTTATACTATGCAATCTTTTTAACTATTGTCCCACAAGCTGCCGACGATGAAGGTGTATTAACTGCTTCCCAAGCTAGTGCTTCCAAAGGTGCCCTTGCTGCTATTATCTTATCTGGTGCCGGTTGGACTATTGGTTTTAATTCCATTCAATACTTGATTGGATCTGAAATTTTCCCATTGGATATTCGTTCATTCGCTCAATCCTTAGTTATGGTTTTACATTTTGCTAATCAATATGGTAATTCTAAAGCACTTCCTAAACTTATGATTGCATTACAACCATATGGTGCCTTTTATTTCTTTGTTGGTGTCATGATTCTTGGTCTCATTTTCGCCTATTTCTTACCTGAATTACATGGTAGAAGTTTGGAATCTATTGAAGAAGTGTTCACTTTACCTTGGTACAAATTAAGAAATTCATCTAAACTTGTACCTGACCATTCTCAAGTTCATGTTGTTAATATTGTTACCAGAAGAAGTATTGTTACTAATCATCTAGATACTACCAAACAAGAAGAAATCTTTATTGAGAAAAAGAATGAGATTGTAGATGAAGAGCGTGAAGTTGGAAGTAGATATTAGTGTAGTGTGTAGGTACGGGTAGCTCCTAACTGGTTATCCCACTTTAGTTGCCTTTGTATAGAACAATACATATCTTTGTAAAATTTGCATGTAAAATTACAGTCTTATTATCATTACTCAAGTTATATATCAAGAAACCCCTGTCTTATCAGGACAACCTTGCATTGCTGATGCAAACTATGCATAAATCCGCAACTAATAGAAGAGGGAGGGGGAGGACGACATTTTGTGGCTAGTGCTTATTATATGGCTGCAAGTTTTGCACTTTCCTGTATTTTTTATGTACTTTGCCACTACCATATTCTTTTAGATTTGCAGAAATTAGAATGAAACACTATCACCGAGAATGTTCTTTTTCCTAGGAGTTCTTGTACACCACAATGACCCCCAACATTTGCAACAAGAAGAACTTTTACTCAAAAGTCAAGATAGGGAAATAGAGGGGTTTGGATAGCATGGAGGGTGGTATTTATCTATTCTCACAATAAGCTACAAATGCAATACATATTTGCATAAAAAGTGATTTTTAAAAATATAAATTCATATCGTAATGGCTGCAAAAAAAAAATTGATAAAAAGACTAAACAAATACTTACAAAACACTTTCCAAAAAGGATATTCAGAATGCTATACATTCATATAACGGGCGTGTCCAGGAAATATCTTCTTGGCTTTCATACCCAATAAGAAATTATCCCCTTCCTCCGTAACATGTGACGTGTCCAATGCAAGCTCAACCATATCTGGACATGATGATTTGATCACATCTACAATAGTTTGGACATCAGCCATTTCTGGATTTCCAACTAAGCACAACTCCTGTAATTGCGTACAGCCCAGCAAACGTAGCTTGGACGCAACACCGGTTGATAATTCATTGTCAGCAAGATTCAATGCAACCAAAGATGATGGGAATTCTAGGATGCTTTCATCCGGTTGGAAATACTCTTTGATTTTGGTTGATGCCATGCTTATTTCACGTAAGTTTGGAAGTTCTGAGAAAACGGTAGCTGAAGAAAACTTGGAAATAGGATTATTATCAAGGCAGATCGATTTTAAGGATGGTGGAAAATTGTTTGACAAACAAGTGATTTTGTTCCACCTTAAATCTAATCTTTCTAACTTCAGAAAACTGCCTAATTGAAGTTGATTCAATAAATCAGATGTTAAGGACGCATCTACCTTTAATACTCTTAATTGCTTTGGGAAGATATTTGGTTCAATTCTGCTGAGACCTTTACCTGAAACATCAATTGAAAGATGTTCCACTGAATCTGGTATTTGAAAATTGGTAGTATCTAGCGTCTCGAAACGATTTTTTGGCAACTCTACTCGTTTTAGATTTGGGGCTTCAATGATAATTTTTTCTTCCACCCAACTTTTAGATAAATCCAAAGTCTTCAAACTTGATGGAAATTGGACTATAAGTTCAGGTGAATCTTTCCAAGTAAGTTTAAGTTGAACTAAGTTTTCCAATTCAAGAAAGTTCAAAGACTTCAACAATTCGCCTGAGTCAAAAGTTAACTCCAAACCACGCAACGACTTTGGAAATGTAATTCCTTCCAATTTTTCAACGTTAAGCGATAACTCAAGAAGTGAATCAGGAAAGACCGCACAAGACCAGTTTTCTGCAGGGTAACCGGACTCCTCAAAAGCTTCACCAAACGCGTCATTATAAATTGATAAAACCCTTAATGATTGTGGTAATTCCCACTTATCCGGTTGGTACAACCCCATGTAAGTATCAAGGTGAAGTACTTTCAAATTATTAGGTAATGGAAAGTTCTCCCCAATCGTAACAAATGGTTCTTCCGAGTCAGCACCAATTGTAAAGTCAAACAAACTCACTTCAAGCTTTTGTAAACTTTGTGGGTAGGAAAGATCATTCGAAAATGCCTCTGTAGGTGTCATTATGTTCCCATGACCAATTCGAAATTCTTTTAAATTTGGGTATGATTCAATACTATCTAAACTCTCTAAATTTTCTTCCAAATCACTTTCAACCCCTGTCAAAATAATCCGCTCAATTCCAACAGGAAATTTAATTCTTTCTAACTCATCCAACCCAAACAAAGTTTCAGCTGCGAACTCTCTCAAGTTTACCAAGTGCGAAATATCCAATTCTTCAAAGAATTGCTCAATAGATAACTGCAAGAATTCCAATGAGGGGAATTCCGGGAAGGAATCCTCTGAAACATTGATCCTGTTAACCAATTTTAACCTTCTCAAATTGGGAAATAAACGAGAGACTTCATCCAATGAAGCCGTCACCTCAAGTTCTTGAATTATCTCACCCCAACTTTCATCAGAAAGTTTTGGAATGGTATCAGTACAAAGTGAGGTGATGTTTCTCAACAATCTCTCGTCTATATACTCTGATGGCACATCTAAAACTTGGAAAATCTTGTACTGCAGCAGTAACAGGCAAGACGGTAATTTATTATAGTTGCCATATGAAATATCAATTCTTGGCAAGTTTTTCAAAATATGAGGAAAGCTCTTCTCAATGCAAATAAATTGGTCGAGAAGAATGAAATGAACAATCTTGGGAATAAATTTTGGATGTGTTTTACTCAATTGAATAAATTCATAGGCTTTCAAACGTCTGTATGTGCCACCACTGGCACCATGCTCAATTTGACTAAAATAGTCTAGAAACTCTTCTCCAAGAAGCTTTCTCTTAGAAATAGATTTGAAGGCTTCTAATGGAACCTGCAGTCTTGGGGTTCTTCTTCGCCACTCGTCATCAGGCGGTGAATAAGAGGGGACAATTTCAACAAATTGAAAGACCCTGTCTGCAGCATATCCTCCTAAGAATGGAATGTCAAGATAAGTTTCTAAGGTTTCTTCGGGAATAAAGAAAATTATGAGTTTAATTAAGTTATCGGGCAAATTGAATAATTCAAGACATCTTCTCTGTTTCTTTCGCGAAGAGCCTAATTGATGTGTTTCAGCCATTCTGTAATAACGATATGATTCAGGACTCAAGGAAATGGTTTCTTGAAGAAGAGTTATAAATGATTGAAATAGAATTTTGGGAGACTATTTATAGTTCTCTATTTTTGCGGGCTTCAGCCAGAGTATGAGTGAAATTGCATGGAATGGCTCATAAAATTAACGTAAGTTCATTGGATATTTTTTTATTTATTTTTCTATTATTTGATTCCCTCGCCTAATTAATTTGGCTTAGTTTGGAAAATTTCAAATAAAAAATTTTTTTTCTCGGTGATAGATTGTTTAATTCCTCGGTGATAATTTGCATTTTTTGATTTTTTGCGGTTTATTTAGTATATTTGGAGTTTGGTCCCCTAAACTCCTTACACAAAAGTGGTAAATTTCCATAAAGGGATAAGCTTTGTTACAACAAACTCTCTGTAAAAAGAATTTCAAGGTATTGTTCCAAATATTCACCCCGTGTATGAAATAAATTATACTCTCAAATATTTCTAAAGGTAGTTTAATAATCCTCCATTTGTTGTTTACCAATCTGTTGGAAACCTTGATGCTCTCTACTAATTGATTTCTAAAAGGATATACAAAGAATAGCTTGACAGTAGTAATATAATAAATCAAAAAGGATAAGATTTAAAGAAGTTGGAAATAAGGATTTGCGATTTCAGAAGGGAGCCTGGTCAGTGCAGCTGATATTCTACCTCGTTGGGTTAAGTCCGCGGGGCAATATAAATCAGAGGCAGACCTTAGAGTGCTTCAAAGTTATCTATGTCTACTGAAGTAATTAATTTGTCTTGTTGAATTGAGTGTGGTTCCAAAACAATTTGAAAGTATTGGGAAGTGTATGCGAATGGCATCGAGAAGAATGAAGATGTGGATAGCCGTCTACGTAAGAAATGGAATGAGGAGATACGCAACATGAGACGTCCTTGAATTTGTCTTAATCATTCACGCCGTGGAACTAATCTATAAAAAGAGATTCTACTATGAATTATGTATCTTATCATGTATTGCACACAATCTATCATCTTTTTGACTTTTTATTTTTCTGTCCAGACCTACCATCCTCTGTTGGTCTTTTCTTAACTATATTTCTAATCAATTTCTCGTCTTCAATAAGTTTATAACTTCCCAATGTCTCTTTCAAGGTCTTTTCAACATCTAAGCAATTTTTCAAAGATTGATATTCTGACTTAAGAACCGCTTCAGCCATTGCTTTTCTCCCAACATCCATAGACTTTCCAAATGGTTCAGAAGCAACCCTTGGATATTCTGACAATCTTTCTTCGATTGTTTCCTTATAATTCTCTACAAATCCATTAGTCAATCTCTTGGATTCAACCAATTGGTAGCATTTCTTGAAGATACGTTTGTAGATATCCGAGTTGTTCAATTCGGATCTATTGGTTTGGAAAACAATAGTGAGGATTTGAATAAGGAAGACAAATTCCATAATCACTTCATGGGACTTAAAACAATCATATGAATCAAGTACAATCTCAGCGACTTCATCATCATTCTCTACATCCTCTTCTTGGCTCTGTTTGGAAGCTTTGGAAATATCAGTTAGGATTTCATTAATGAATGAGTCAGATATTTCATACTTTTTAATAAAATGAGCCTTGATTGTCAAGAGTGGAATCTCGCCAAAATCGAATTTTGATCCGCTTGGTTCCACATATCCGTATCGTCTCAAGATTTCACTGTTGGGATGATCAGAATACGTGTTATAAATCTGTTCGCCTTTCTTAATGGTTTTGATACTGGTCATGATTAGATCAGTGGGGCTGTAAGTCAATACCGCATTATTGAGGTTCGTATCGGCGTTTAGTGTGTCTGCTAGGGGTACCATTGACTTGAAGTATCCATCTTTAAGTATATTTCCGTCGACTTGTTCTTCATCTAAATCTGCCTCGTCTTCATTATCACTATCGGTTGCATCTGGCAGTTCGACATCAAACGAATATGACATAATAATAGCTGCTACTTTCTCGTAGACGTCCAACGCGACATCTTTTAATTCAACAATACCCAATTCTTGTACAATCGATTGTATTTTAGCAAACAAGTCATATCCCAGCTTTTTTCCAACTCTTTGCAAAATCAAGCTAGGTTTCAAATATTCTAATTCTTCGTCCATCCAGAAAACCAATTGATCGAACTGATAGTTCTCTTCATCGTTAATAGGTAACACGTCCAAATATTCGGACCATTTACTGGCTTTGCCTATACATTTCCATTCGTACAAAAGGATGATTATAAGTGAATGCCAATGGTCTAGCTTGAGTAGCTTCTCATATAGATCAGGATATGTCTTTATCAACGCGTTATTGGCGACATTGATTAGAATGTTCCGGGGAATTGTGAAAAGGGTTTCATCAAGTTTAATGTCCTGAACTGCGATTAAACCTCTTCCTTGGTTGATTGAACGAAGATCGGTGATTTGAACTTTGGGAGAAACATGGACATGGTTAGATTGTAGCCATGATATGAATTTCTCAGTACGATTGGAAAAGTCGTCGGTCATGATGGGCATCAGTATAATAATAATAGAAACACAAATTTCATGGAGTGAAAAATGTAGAAATCAATGCTCATCGCAACTCTATTTTTCACTGTGAGAAACTGACATTCAAAACGCCAGTAGAAAACTATTTAATAGTTCATTTGTATAGTACAACTGACCTTTTCCAGTTGGGACTGGTGAGATAAGAAAATACCTTACAGAACAAAGATATAAAAATAATAACCATATCTAAAAAGCTAAATAAACACTATAAAATGACTTTAAGTTGCTCTCTTGGGCATACATTCAGTCTCGCCAATACACTTAATATATATCCGACTAGGAGCCCTCAGACTCTCACTCTCAGAAAGCCTTCTCCTTCTCATATAATTATCGTCACTAGTTGCAACCGCAATCAATTCATCCCCTTTGCTCAAGCCAATCTTCACCACACTTTCAGGCTCACCCTCGTGTGATAAGAATTTGGGATATTGCCTCATTCGTTTCTTTTTGTCACAATCCCATAAACACACAGTACCGTCCGACCCCGCGGTGAATAGAGTACTGGTGTATGTCTTGTGGAATGCTATTGAGTTGACAGGATAGACCAAATCGGCACCTGTGAAGCTATCTTGGTGTCTATGACATTTGAATGTGAATCGTTTATTTTGTTGAACTTCTGGAGATGAATCAAAGTATTCAATCAGGACTCGACCATCGATGGTAGATAGAGCGAATCCTTGATTATTGGGGAAAGTTTTCAAATCTTTGACTTGATATTTTAGACCGACTTCACGAGTTTCCATAGCTTGATGTAAGTTTCTGAAATCGTAGATCTCGATCTTGTTGGCATTCATTGCACATGTTATGAACTTATCCGATGTGTCCATGGCTGTTATTTTTTGTCTGGGGGAGGTTGATGGGATGACTTGGATAGGTTTCACTTGTCTTGGATCAAGGAGTTGTAATTTCCCATTGAAGGAACTACATGCAATTGCATTGAGGGGTTCTACATTACATATATTATTAATTCCTCCACCGATTTCATCATTCAGTGCTTCACTTGCAATATTGGAACCTAGTTTCATATTCTCAAAATCTAAAATTCGTACAGTTCCATCTAATACTCCAGCAAAAGTTTGATTCAATGGGGTGTATAACAAACATAAAGGAGTATCGTCAGTTTTTATTATAGCTACTGGGTCCTTAGTGGGTGGTTCATGTGGTTCTAAGAAGTTTTTACAATCATATAACAAAATTTCATTATCCCAAGTACTAACTGCCAATTGATTAAATGGTGAGAATTTAATATCCGAAATTATATCCAAACTTTTGGTATGTGAGTCTAATTCAACAAAGTGATTAGCAATTGTCATTTTAGGTTGTTTAATCTTTTTCTTTTACTTTCTTGTGTGTTAATAGTAAAAAGGTAGATATTTATTATGGTGTCATTTAATTTAAATGAGATGATGGTGTGATTTGATTTATTATCCTCCAACCAAAAAAAAGGGAGGTCATTTGTGTGGGGGATGTGTCACGTGATTCAAATAGGTCACCAAGTGGTTCTGAAAGAACCTTCACAATTATCAAGCGTACGTTGACTTAATTGAAGCGATTAATCCTTATTACTTATTCTTGATATTCAATTTAACAATTTCTCCTGGATCTTGATCGGGTTCAACCCATTTAAAATTCTCACCATGGGTTCTCCAATACTCTAAAAACAACAACTCATCAGATAAATCACACAAGGCCATTTTTCGCTTGTTTAATTCTTGTTTAAAGAATAGCTGTAATTGTTTTACATCTTCATCTGGTTGATTGTTGCTATCTTGATTATTCAAAGCTATTAATTCATTGGATTCATTTGGCATTTCCAAAATGTAATCATTCGTAGTAAACATTTTCAAATTCAGCAAGTCCCGTACTTTGGAATGATGATAGTTTCGGACATTTACTTCATTGTGTTCTTCTAAATGTGTAATTATCTTATTGACGGCAATTAGTTCCTGTTGATGTAAATACTTATAAAGTTGTGATATATACTTCCTCCAACTTACCCTGCCAACCACTTGAATCAATTGTATTCCATATAAGCCATAAACCACTAATGATGTGGAAATTAAGTTGACACTTAACCAGACAAGTTCAGGTACAAAAGGTAAAAGTGTTGATTCAACTCCCGTCAATACAATATTTCCAATAACAAATCCTGTAATTCCTCTTAACATTCGTATTTTCTTTAATTCTTGATACTCTGGAGAATTTAGGGTTACGTCTATCAATCGGAATCCATTAAGATAATCATTCTGATCCAATATCGAATTCAATGCCGTATAGAAGACCGAGGTATCATCATCTCTATTGTGTCGTAAATTATACTTTAAATTCTCCTGTATTATTTCTATGGTTTGTTGAACATCTTTAGGTTGCGGTGGAGTGCTGATATATTGCTTAATAATCAAAGCATTAGGTATTGAATCATGTTTATACTTGTTGAATAATGTTTTATATAATTGACTTTCTAGTTCTTGGTTGTTAGGTGAAAATTGAATTCCAAGAAAGTCTTTATTTTTATTATTAGAACGAGTATAATATGTATTGTGTAACTGTAAAGTTCTATTCGCATTGATATAATCTATAAGTAATGATTGCTTATCTTTGGAGTCACATGTGTTATAAATAGTTGGGAATTTCTTTAATCGTTGAAGATATGTTTCATAATTCAATGGTTGTTTAGAGAAATATGAACTTATAGAATTCGTTGAATAAAATGATTTAAAAGCTAATCTCATAATTTATTTTTATTTTCATTTGGGGGTTATCTTATTTCAATAATAAATGGGTTGTAACAAGTCGACATAGAATACTTTACAGATGATTTGATTTGAATATTTTTTGTGTATAATCAATCGATGAGTTAGATGAAAGATTTGACATTAACATGATTTGTTGCATATTTGAGCAGATTGTGCAGCTAATGGACAAAGAGAGAGTCAAGAGAAAAAGAGACAGTTTACTTAGTCAATAATTGAAGAGGTGAAATAGGGAATACATGAAAATACTCAGATACTGACCACGGACAAATTGTAATTTGGACAAACTGAATAATCCGAAAGATATTTCGATTTTCAAGTCAATTCTTGTGAATAATCCCAAGACACGACATTTGCTTAGAAAACCTCATTATCATTTTAACGGGATATAATCGTAAATAATAACAGAACAGAAGATAGGAAGAAGAGGAAAAACCAACAGTGAAGAAAAGAAAGAAATTGGTAATTAATTAAGAAATCGAATTAATGTTATCTCTATAAATACAAAAAAGAGGAAAGATAACAATAAAACGACATTTTTGTTTTATGTCGTAGTTAAATGTCGCTTTTAATCATCTTTCCTAATTAGGAAATACAATAACAAGGAATGAGACTAGATGACAAGTCAACCATCTCTTTCTTTCTCTCATTCTCCCCCTTCATTGAATCAAGGCTAAATCACTTAACTAACTAAATAATCCTACTTTATCATTGTTCTATAGCTTAAATGAGTCCCTCGAAGGAAGAAATCCGCAGTCCCAAATCACCATCCTCTGTCAGCATCGATTCCAATGAAACTAGACTTTCAAAAGAACATTTATCATCCCCATCATTAACCAAAGCAATCCAGGAAAATCATCCCACCTTCAACAGAACCAACTCAATTAGTCCAGATGCCATTCCTGAGGATGTGGAAGGCGAGCAACAAGCCGAATGCAAAGTAGAAGAAAACATCAAATCACCAACACCGGAACAAACTATCAAAACACCTGCCCCTGACAAAGTCCCTCGACAACTCACTGATAGTCAAGATCTATTCAGTCATCTGCCAATGGTCCCATTTAGTAAAACAAATAAGAGAGAATCCGTCATGTCTTCAGTTTCTCAGTATTCTGGAAAATTGGTTGAAGATGAAACGGTAGAACTCAAAGTGCACAGACATGACAGTGAGAAAGCAAATCTACGCTATGTCCCTGGTGCGGATGATAATGGAAATGACAGTCCCCCAGTAAACCCCATCGATTCTGAACAAGTGGTGGATACCAAGGAATTAGCAAACAATGGTCTTGAAGAAGATGACGAACGTGAAATAGTAACTGACACTGAAGACCAGAGTTCAATTCGTTTAGGAAAACTCCCTACCGAGAGTAAAAAATTACTAACAAATCTAGACCCAGATAGGACTTACGATACCAAAATCGAAGGCTCTATCCCAGCCCGGTCATTAAGAAGACCCATGAGTGCGACTCCGAATCTTCCCCAGAATGAATTTGGCCTGGATTTGGTTAAGTTAGCTAAGGATGGCAAGAGAAGATCGATTCAGATAAATGACGATTTGGAAAAACTTATGCATGATGCACATTCTATTAAATCCTTAGCTGATGATTTTGATGATTCCAATCCCCATAAGAACTCGTCTCCTCCAGTTGAAGAAAAGGTTGATAAGGAAACAAACAAACAAAGCAGTACCAAACTGACACTTCCAGAGCCTGAAAATGATGTGATCGATGAATCGACTATCCGCCATTCCCTAGGAAGCAAAATTCTCAATCTTCATGCAATCGCCCCACTAAAAACAACTAAATCCAAAAGCAATCCCGAGCCATCTACTAAGAGAACATCTTCCCTGTCTCTTCCACCCCGTCCATCAATTGAAAGTATAAGACACGCTCGAGAACTTTCATCCACCCTCCAACTAAAACTGTCTACAGTCCAGAAAGAACTCCAAAGTCCCAAAATAGCCCAACAAAGCAGGTCTCAAAAGGAAAATATCAACGACGAAGATGAGTATTATGACATAGGTGACCCCCATGTTGGCGCTGTCCCTAGTAAATCAGTTAAACAATCTATCCATAGATCAGGTACTGTCATCAAGAGGAAGCATAAACGGAAATCCAAAAAGGGAACCCAAGGTGTGGGGCAATTAAAACAATTTAATTATACAACATTGATAAGTTTACTCGAAAGTATGAATGGAGCAGTTATTGGTCAGGAATTCAATCTGTTGAATATCCCTATTCGAGAAAAACAACTTCTTGAAAAGATCATTGATTCGTTATCTCGATTGACTTCGGATATGATTTTGGATGGTGAGAGATATCAGGCAGGTATACAGAGGTTAGAGAAGGCATTGAGGATTTTGGAAGGATTTCTGTAAATGCATGACGTAGATATTTGTTTATTTGTTTATTTTATGTTTATTAATTTAGAAAAAGTGAAGCTTATACTCTATTTAGATTCCAATTGTAGATATTGCATAAAACTATTTCCAATTCGATTCATGATTTCTTCGGCAATGTTAATACTAACCAAAAAATCATAATTCAATTTAACCAACACTTCATCATTCTCTTTATTTCTCAGTAAATCAAAGTCGGATATAGATTTAAATATCAATTCAAATAATTTCTTATATTTCAAGTTTCGTTGATTTAAATTATCCTTCAAACTGATCTTAATCAAATTTCGTCTTATTGTATCAAATTTATTTTGTTTGAAACTTACATTAATCACAATTCTATCCTTGACAATCTTTTTGGAACTGGTTGGGTTTGCAGAACTTAGATGAAAGATATACTGTACCGAATCCAAGCTATTGAACATAACATCGAAATTCAATTTCGGTAATCCATTTGGCAATCTGAACTTTTTCGATGAGACTAATTGTTTAATCTGGCTTATTGAGTTTATAATGGGGATTATTTCTTGGAGATAACGAATTATACCAACAATTGAAGGTGTAACCTTTGAATTTTTGTCCCTAGTTCCAATAGAAGTACTCTTCAAGTATCCGTTAATATATTGTAAAATTAATTCCACTTCCTTGGCACAGGCATTTCCCGGCATGAGTCTAATTGAATCATTGGCAGATTCGGGTAATTTAATCAATATATGTCCCAATTTTCCATCGTCCACTTTTATGGTGATATCATTAACTGAATTGTTATTTATAATCTCAATATTATTTTTACTTAATTGATCAACAATCTTGATCAATTTTCCAAATTTATTCAAGTTATTAAATAACTTTTCAAGAAGTTGATTATTTGATTCAACCCCAATCCCTCTGGTGTCATTCATAGTGGTGGCTGTTGTATTCGACAAATTGATCACATCATCTATTTGGAAATATTGTTTTGTTTCATTGATTCTTAAATTCAATTCAAGAAAATTGGCCGGGGAAGTCTTGAGGGATAAATTACGCAAGGTTCCGAATAAGCGTAATTTCATTAAACTTGTATTATGATGGTTGATTAATTTGATCTTGAGGAATAAACTAGTGGAGGAATTGTATATCGGCAACAAGTCATTGTTATTATATATCATAATAACGGATTCATAAATCAATGGTTTATCTCTTGCTGATACTGGAACTCCATCTTCACTTTTGATTATTTCATCTTCATCGACATTCTCATCTTGAGGAATACCATCAATATGAAATTTATGCAATACTGCTTCAATCTGGTTAACTTTCAAAAACTTGATATTTCTAAATTGTAATTCTTCAAGAATAACATGATCAATGATCATATTGGCACATAATGTGGATAAATTCGTAAAGAATTCATAATTTAAATATTGTGGACTAACTCCACCATTGGCCTCTTGCTCATCATCATCATCATCACCTCCTTCTTCTTCACCCATTGACAATGATTGGTCAAATTTGATTTTTTGTACCCATTGGATTTTCCATTCCCCTTTGATTGATTTTATTCTGGCTACCCACCAGAAAGTAGTTGTGGTTATTCCACTGACAAGATTAATCAAAAACCATGAAGATGATGGCCAATTTTTCCGACGATAGAATTGGATCTTGCTAATTCCTATATTTGAATTCATCGAGAGTTTATTGTTTTCATAATCATTTAGGGTTATGATATCATTATTAATCCATTCTGTTGTGAATAATTTATTATTAATCTCTTTAGTAAATACCTCTAATCTTAATTGAATCAATTGATCAATCACATAATTTATCATATCTGCTTCAGTCGTGAAGTTTTTATTGTTATTAATAATCAGTCCTGGAGGAGGTGGGGAGTTTATCTTTTTCGTGATTTGATTTTGTAAAGGTGATGGATCAATAAAATAGAAATATCCTGTTAATGGATTAATTGCAAAAATGGTTGATTTATTAGGGGACAATTTTAATAACAATTGATGACAATTAATCATGGAGATTTGCTCCCCACCGCCCGTGGCAGCGTCATTAAATCTTTCTGTTAATTTGTGATATACTTGATCCATGAGTAGTTCCGCATGTTTATTGACAACCACGTTTAAGATAAGATCGACGTTTAGGTCCTCTGGTGAATCTTCGTCATTGTCCATACTATCATCATCAATAATTGCATTTTCATAATCATTCTCATTGGTATGATGATATACTTCTTCATTATTGGCAAAGCGACTTTGAAAGATTTCATCAAATGAATTTTGTAAATCATATTTCCCATTCTTAAACCATCTATAATTTAAATTATAATTCCTATCAATTCCCAATTCTAAGAATGACTTCCAATTTCGGGAAAGATAATGTGAAGACCAATAATTTACAATAATTAAAGACTTTCCATTTTGATAATTGATCTGTATATTATTTCTCCATCTTGTATTTATCAATAATTCTTTTAGCTGTTTGGCAATAAGATATAATTTAAATGAAATGGAATATTTATGTAGTAATTCATACAAGCCTTCCAATCCTTGATTCAATAAGATTTGATTGGCAACTTTTTCCAATTTTGCATGAGAACTAGGTGGTAATCTTGTGATTATTTTATTATCTCTATGAGTTATTAATAATGTCTCTGGGTTAATTCCAAATAAGAATTTGAAATCAATAAAGTAAAATGGTGATTTATGATAATCTTTAGGATCATCAATTATTAATTCATTCCCTACAGTAATGCTAACTTGAAATTCATTTGGAACTGAGATATATACTCTTCCATCTTTTATATCATAATTATTCAAAAATCGCGTCGGTATATCCATCAATGCAAATCTTGTCATTAATGCCAAATTTAAATCCTTCAATACTTCCAAAGTTTTCTGAGGACTAATTGGACTTGATTTAATATGATTGTATGAAGGTAATTGAGGTCTCTTTTTAAATAATACTTCTAATGCTGTGAATAAATCAGAATTTGGTAATTTTGCACCACTAAAGCCATTTAAAGCATTTAATTGAAAAGTCAATTGTTCAAAATAGAATTCTTGCATTCTAAACCAATTTAATAAATCAATAAATTTACCAACATCTTTGGCATTTGCTGACCATTTAACTAAGGTATATATTTTGATAAAATCTTGTCGTAATTGAATAATTATTTCAAGAAACTTCTTCTTTCGTTCAACATCTGATTCTGAATGTGTTGTTAATGATAGATTTTCTATTAGTCTTGTTAATTGCTTGTACGCTTCTTGAGTATAATATTTAAGGACATGTGACAATGGAAGTATATTGTTGGTGATATGAGGTATTTCTGGAGGTGGCAGTAGTTGACCTTTTTTAGCAATATTACTATTATTGGTTGAATCCGATATTCCATTAGGTGTCTCCATCTTGTGCATACTATTACTTGATTATTAAACTGATGTTGTTAAGGTAGGTATATTCAAAACAAAGGACGGCTGATAAATTAAAATTACAAGGGAAAATAATACAAAAATGACAATATATGGAACAGGCTGTGTATGATGATTGTGAATGTTAATGAAAAATAAGATGGATTAGGGTCTATTTGGGTATGACTCCTTTATGATTTCGTTGGCTAATGAGGATGGTTCTGATGGTTGTCTATTTACGTTGTTAGGATAACTTTGGTTTGATTAAATTGATGTATCAATACAACTAAAAGTTATGCTTGTTGATAATGACGCCTTATTGTAGATGATGATCTATTGGTGTGTGTATGCGTGTGTCACCTTTTGATTGAAATGGAATTCAACCTTTCGATTGGTAATAAGCATATACAAACTACTGTTAACTTGTGTTGTAAGAATTAGAAGAATTTTCTGGTGGTTGTAAGAAAAAATGAAAATTCAAAAAACAGTGTGCAAGCGAGACATAGAATTAATCTTGCGACATTTTAATCTGACGACATTTATTCCTAGTTACATTTGCAACCTTGATGTAAACTTAATGCCGTATAGTAATTAGATTGAATTCATTTAGAGGTTGAATTTATAGAAACTGTTCATTATAGTCAAGTTGAATTCAAGGGAATCTTCCTATTAGTATTGTTCCATAGGCTCTTTTTTGTGCAGGATTTTTTGTTTTTTTGCAACCAGTATGAGGATATTCATCTGGTGGTAATAACTGGTTGGTGTAAGTCTTCTGCTTCTTCCCCGTTCCTCGTTATTAGCCATAATTATCTATTGAATGGTCTTGAATATACATCTACATGATTCATCCTTCTTTATTGGCATTATTAGAAAACGAAATCGTATAATTTATAGTTTCTAACAAAACATTCATAACAACTGTATTATTCTAGAATTTCTATTTATAGATAGATAGGAATATGTAAATATACCTAGTGAAAGGAACAAGCTATTTAGGTAAAAGACAAATATGTATTCTATATCAAAAGCTCTAAATTAATTAATTTAATATAAATAGAAGGAAACAATGCTATATGGGTCCATAGCAACAAGAAATGAATAAAATTTTAAAAATAGCAACGTAAACAACATTAACAATAACCATCGAAAAGGAGGGACATGTAAAAAACGTCAGTATAAAAGTCATACTGACAAATAATAATAATAACCCAAATAAAAACATTAATAAAAAGATACTAACGAATAAATAAAATAAATACAACTCTGTATATACCAACGATCCTCATCCTAAGGAACATTGACAATTCCATCCGGTAAATAATCCTTAATCCATTGGAATTCCTCTCTTTCCAACAACTGCCCACAATTGATCCTCCGATCTTTTCTAACTAAAACCACATCAACAATCGACTTCAATTGGCCAAAAATCACCTTAACTTCCGCTGGGATATTATCATCAGCTAAATATTGATGAATCCTATACCAATCCCAATCAATCATTGCTATTCTATGGGCAACATTATTCCTCGATCTTTTCCTTTTGATAACGCTAGGTGATACTTTCCCAACACATCCAGCACCAGGTGAATCCATTGGTGGTAAATCGAATGGTAACCTGTTTTCCAAGATTGAAAAGATTAATACTCCAATTGACCAAGTATCGGTTAATTTCCCATCATATTTCAATCCCATTAAGATTTCTGGAGATATGTAATCTTGGGATCCACATCTGGTTGATAACAATTGATCCTTATAGCCTAGCTTTTTGGAAAGTCCAAAATCACTGATATTTATTAATGGTGTATTCGTTAATTGATTATACTCAATTAATTGATCGATTTCTTCAGGGGTGTATAATAATAAGATATTTTCGAGTTTGATATCACGATGAACTATATCCTTTTTATGTAAAAAGGCAATGGTAACCATTATTTCACAGATGATTCGTTTCAATAAGATCCAATAACTTACATTACGTAAATGACTGCTCTGTTTATATTCCAATAAGAAATTCAATAAATTTCCACCAGGGCAATAATTCATAAATATTAATTGTTGATTATTTCTTGAAACTTGATAGATCTCTTCGTCATCTAAAGTTATAACCGGATTCTCCTCATGTTCTTCAATTAATTCTTGTTGGATTTCTTCATCGGATATATTCATGGTTATGGAATAATCAATCAACGAAGTGATACAAGGGTGATATGAAATATGACATAATAAATTCAATTCACGTCGAATAAATGCTTTGAAATTAAAAATTTGGGTTCGTGATTCAACAGGTACTGTGATTATCTTTATAGCAGCCTCGACTTCACCTTCACCTTCTTCATAGTCATCATCAAGGACAATTTCTTTCAATCTTCCAAGAACAACAGTACTAAAATTCCCGGTTCCAATTTCACGAACAAAATCAAATGTACGATTTAATCTTGGTGAATAAAACCGTCTCTGGAAATACTTGGATGATGATGGACTAATGGGTGATCCAGAAGGTGTGATTGGTGATTCAACTCCGCCATCTGTGTTTATAACAACTGTACTGGGGTTGGTTACGTTAGTGGTAGTAGTAGCCGTGCTTGAAGACGTACTTGGGATAGAGGCACTTTCTTGAAAACTAATTGGGTTGGAAATATGTCTTCTATGATTAACTCTCGAGATATTACTCTTCTCTAATAAACTATTGTTTCTTCCTAAGGGTCTATAATCAGATATAACCCTATGCGTGGGAGATGCTGCTGATGCACGTGGTGGTGGCAGCTTTGAATGCAAAATATTTCTATTTGGCGACGATAATGGCGATGCCGATGATGGTTCTTCGTCCTCAAGGTCATTATCTCTTGAAGATATGGCTAATCTAGCAGAATCTCGCAAAAGACTGGATTCATTTGCATGACTATAATTGAAAAATGATCCACTATTGACAACGGGAGTAGGTAGATGCGATATTCTATCAAAATTTATTGACGATGGACTTATGGTTGTTGTTTTTGCAAATCGAACTGGTTCTCCTAATGCTTGTGCTATTCGATGGTGATGGTTATGAAGCGAAGGTATTTCGTTATCCAGAGAAGGTACTGTTGTAGATGATGCTGGAACGTGGATTCGTAATTCTTTATTGTTCATTCGTTTAACATTTGGTGAAACTGGATTATTATATAAAGGTATTGGATGGTGATGATTATGAGTTATTGCTCCATTAGTGGGAGTTGTTGTTGTCGATGGTGGAGGTGGAGGTAGTGTTTGTTTCGAAGTCTTCATTATGTCTGTTTGTCAGTTTACTACTTTTGTAAATTTAAATAAAAATGTAAAACAAAAAAACCCCTAAACTTTTTGCAAAAATAGATTGTATGAAATGAAAATCTATTTCTATATGTGATAAGAATGATGATTATGTGATGGAAGTAAAGTATGAATGATGATGATGTACAAACAAACTATCCCCTATTTTTTTTAATTAAAAAAAAAAAAAATGACTGACTTGTCTGGGGAAAACGTTGAAGGCTTAAATGAGATGATGAGTTATGTATAATGACCAACTAGTGGAACAAAATGGAACAGATGGATAATCTTTATTTAGATGGTTAATTATTTTTCTATCTTTAACCAAATGACTCTCTAATCGTTTCTTTTTTTGCACCAAACTGAAATCGCGCAAAAATTCTGTGGAGTGTATATGTACTGTACTGGACAATGAAACTAATTTGAATTCAATTGGAACAAAAAAAAAATGACAAGTCCACTTTCTTCTTACACACGGCTAAAAAAAAGGGAAGGAAAAAACGTGACTCCGGGAAAAGGCGGAGGTGGGGACAGGGCAATTATTCTCTAATCTATTCCTATTCCTTTCTACTCCCTTGGATATTGGGCAACAAGTTCTAAAAAGATCCCCTTTTTGAAATGAAAAGTTAGTAAGAAAAAGATAACTTTTTTATTAAATGAATTTAACGAAAAAACTTGATGATGAATAAATAAATAGAGAATGAGAGAAATTTTGTTGTATTTTATAAAAAGAAAAAATGGAGAAAAATATTTATTTTTTAAATATAAATTATTTTCAATGACCCAAAAAAAAATAATACGTAAATTTAATTAATAATCAAATAAAATAAAAAAATAATTGCATACATTGTGCATAATAATACTAGAAAATATATTTTTTTAATGGTTTAAAATACGCAAAAAAAATATAATAATTAAAAATAAAACAATCTCGCAAATCAAATAAATAATTTATTAAATAAAAAGTGAATATCGCATTGTTGTTGCATGGTTATCACAATGAAAAGTATAACCATTTAAAAAAAAGATAAGATTCGTTCATTGCGTTTTGTTTTGTTTCGTCTCCCTATCTGTTCAAAATATTCAATTGGTTCCATATTGATTTGATATCAGAAAATCAATCGTTCTAAAGTTGAATTTTTATGACGAATGAAAAGTTTAATTTAAGGGGGGAAAAAGTACAAAAGTGTAAGAAAAAATGGTTTCCGAAATGAATCAAGTCCAAAAAGAAAGAATGTTTCAACCCAAATGAAACCATTGCCAACTGCTACGACCAGATACACTGCCCGCCTTCTTTATCTCTATCTAGGGGGGATTCTTTCTTAGAGCCCAAATTACTTAGACACTTAGCGCTATGTTCAATAAATAAACGCTCTTAATAGAGGAAAGGCCACGTTAGAGAGTAAATCGTATTATCTAACGAGGAAACGGGTACATTCTCCTATTTTGAAGTCATTGCTGGTGAATTGGTAACATAGCCGGGTTCCTCGAACGATTCGCTGTGACTTTTATCTTTCTTTTGAAGTCGTACTCAATGGATGGATTTGTTAACTCTATATTTTCCT
>NW_026057303.1:0-101807 GCF_019202705.1 Hemisphaericaspora subhashii | reverse complement strand
AGAGGTTCAAATCATGATCTTTTGGATAACTCACGTAAATTTCATAAGGATCAATGGTGGCTTCAAATCCATATTCTTCAAACTTCTGTTGAGTCCATTCAACAAGTCCATAATTGGTACCAGCCAAATGAGGTTCCGCTGTATATTTCTCGGACCAATTGCCTGCTAAATTGGTTTCAAGGGCATTAAGAACAATTACTTTTGGATCAAGTTCTTGGTTGACGGTGAAACTAACTTTGCTTATTTGATAAACAAGACCCAATGCTAAGAAAACAGAGAACCATCTTATCAATTGAGGTTTCTTGCTCCTCTGAAGGAATCTAGGGACCTTTTCAGTACCCATATTTGAAGTTTGATTGTACTTATTGGTAAACTAATTAAAGAGAGAAAAGGGGGGTTTAATGAATTTTGAGATTTCATGAAAAAAGAATCAGGGGTAATTTAAATGAATCTTCTAAAGTTGCTGTGACGTGGCTTTCCCGTGTATTTTTTTCTTTCCCACCCTTTACAGGTTGCAATGTTGCAATGTCGATTCGGAAACACGCTTTTTTGGTGCCGTATGATCGAACCACATTGTATGAAATATTATACAATAATTGATACTGTAACTTAAATGCATAACAAGCAGTTAACTGCATTGAATAACATTTGGGCGGCTGGTTTAAGATTGATTTATAACTTGAGAATATTAAAGTAAAAAGAAGAGATAAAAGAGAAAGTTATGCGAAAAGCAAAGACTTCATTGTTTCTCGTCATGAAGCAGGACTTCGGCATTGATACTTTTGAGTTATGGACTAGAATTTGCTAGTGATTATCGGAGTATTGCCTTATCTTATAAGGAGCATAGCTTGCTTTTGAGTCCTACCTAGTTTGTCTAATAATTTGAGGAGGCAATCTATTCCTCTACTAGAGAATGTAACTTGTCTTCATTAAATAACATTTCTATATTGGGTGCTTAGTTGCTAATTCAAGAGACGAATCCTATAGTAATGGTGTTCTAAGATCAACCTCATAGCTTTATTCCAAAATCAACTAAAATTCTGAATTTTGTTAAATTAATTGAAATCTGATTTTTTTTCTACAAATTGGCTGCGAAAATTTTTAAAACTAAAATATTCTCAAGCTGGAAAACACATTCTTGTACAACAAAATAAGTAGAATGAACACAACTTACAAGAATACTAGGAATTTATAGGTATTCATAACATACAAGAACAACTATCCGTGATATTAAAAACAAAACTGGTTATTAATTGAGATTCAAACTTCTCAACTATTTGCTTTGAGTTACAGGAAAATACAATAAATGTGTTTATAGCATTAGCTACTACCCTATCTATTCCGGTTCTGTAGATACAACAGGTGTGAGTGACTGACGTATATCGTAAGAGAGAATAAAGACTTGGTTTGTGAATTATTCAAATGACCGAGAACATCTGATATGAGATTTTCTAGTTCGACCATTCTATAGACAAAAATGTCTTGATAAAGCAAAATCCATCTTGGAGATCATCACCCAGATCATCCTTTCTCAACAACACAATTCTTTGCAATGATAATGATCCAGTTATCTGGAAAATAGGTCCTGGAGAAATGTCGGATTTGGTATTTTTGAGACATTATTCGTAAAAGTAATGATTTACGAACAAAATACGAGAATTTATGACAAATTCACGTGAAAATCATGTGAAAGTCATGCGAATGTCACGTGAAATGACCTGAGATAAAGACCCCGAAAAAAAAAATTGAAAAAAAACTCCTGGTAGCTTAGTTGGTTTAAAGCGCGAGACTGTAATTAGTACCTCAAATTTGTAATCTTGAGATCGGGTGTTCGACTCACCCCCGGGAGAATTTCTTTTTTTTGCACTCTAATCTCAAAGGAGACATTTTTTTTGCGCGATGAGATTACCCAAAGATTTCTGTGATAATTATTTGAACTATATCATCCACTTGATATTTTTATTCTTCAAACATTAATACTATTATATAACTTAAAGATGGCCGGAAAGAATGCTATAAACAAACCAAAGATCAAGATGCTGGCACATTCCCATGCCAAAGCATTAGGAGCAAAGAGAGCTGCTCGTGCTCGTAAGAATCCAGCTACCAGATCTTCTACATCCAGATATGCTGACAAGGCCACTACTGCACCAAGACCATCTGAATCAAATGCTTTGGCTTTATATACAGGCGAAACTCCAGCTCCAACTAATATTATGATTAAGAATACTTTATCTAAAAAGAGAGCCAAGAAGATTACCAGGAATCAAAAATATTTTGCCAATAATATCAAGAATAAGAGTGACGATGTTTCTATGGAAATTGAGAATGAAGTTGCAGAAGAAGTTGAATCAAAATTAGAACAAACCAAGAAAGCATTATGGAGTGTTATTGAAAATCACGCTAAGGGTGGATACCAAATACCTACAGATGCTGAAGGAACTACTTTGGGAATTCAAGCGTTTTAAGGATTTATTTTTTGAATGGGATGCATGTGTGTATATTAGGTTTATAAATAATAAGTTTTTACATTTAATAAATTTTCTATAAGATAAATGAGAAAGTTATCAAACTCCTAGAGAAGCCTTTCAAGCGGATGCTCTAGCTTCAATTTCCCTGGAGACGGTTTCTTTTAAAATTTCGACAACTTCCTTTGGATCTTGAGCAGCAAAGACAGAAGTACCAGCAACAATAACATTAGCACCGGCTTTTGCTGCAGGTTCGATGGTATCTTTACCTAAACCGCCATCTACTTGAACATCCAAGTTTGGATACTTTACTCTCAATTTTTCAACCTTTTCCATCATATCAGGCATGAATTTTTGACCACCAAATCCTGGTTCAACAGTCATAACTAATACCATATCCAAATCATCTGCATATGGATAAACTTCTTCAATTGGAGTTCCTGGTTTAACCGCCATTGCAGCTTTCAATCCATGTTGTTTAATCAAATTAATGACTTTAGCTGGATCTTTAGTAGCTTCAAAATGGAAAGTATACAGATCACCACCAGCTTTTGCAATATCAGCAATCCATTGTTCTGGTTCAGAGACCATCATATGACAATCGAATACAATTGGTTTTGCATCGTCACGTGGGAAAACTTTTCTTAAACTACTAATGACTGGAGATCCAAATGAAATGTTTGGAACAAAATGTCCATCCATAACATCAATATGCAACCATTCAACACCTCCAGTGTTGACAACTTTTTTACAATTGCAACCTAAATTGGCAAAATCAGCAGCTAAGATTGAAGGAGATATAATTGGTCTGACCATGATAAGTTTTGTTTTTTAGTTTTGTTTGATGATGATGATAAGGAACGGATAAAAGTTAAACCAGTTGAAATTTAATCAGTGCGAATTTAAAACACATCGTTTTTTCCAGTGATTATTAAGATTTGTATTGTTAGATCCAATTGTAAGGAATTACTTAGTAGTTGAGTGATGCTTAGGGCAAACAATTTTTTGTACTATTCTTATAGATTATTAGGTCATTTAAATAAAGGATTTCCTCCCATTAGATTTTTAAAAGAATCTAATCTTAACTTATTGTAAAATTCTGTATCTAATAATTTTTCAAGGCATTCTATATATTTCTAACGTGTTTTTTGTGTGGCAGAGTCGATATTTTTTTTGCCGATCAACAAATTGAATCGTACCGAATTTGTTCTTTTAATCGTTCAGTCCATAGCCACTTTTATCCATCCTTTTTAATTACCCCCTTGCATATATAAATCATAATGACAGATAGTCCAGCACCACCAGTGATTGAAGGAGCTTCTCTTTCAGAACAAATATTAGAATCGGCTAGAAGAAACAATACCGAGTTATTATTATCAATCAAATCTGAACTCAATAATGATCATGAAAAATTAGCAGAATTAATCAATAATACTCGAGAAGTAATAACAGATAATTCACCATTGCATTTAGCTTGTCATTTAGGTAACTGGGAATTTATAGACATTGTCTTGGATATAGAAGGTGTTGAAATTGATCCTCAAAATAGAGAAGGTGAAACACCTTTACATTTAGCAGTTAAATATACAAACAATGATGAACCTGAACATGGATACTTTGTGATTGATAATCTCTTGGATGCTGGATCTGATCCAAGAATTAAAGATAAACATAATCTTAAGCCTAAGGATTATGTTTCTAAAGAACACGAAAAATTACACGAGTTATTGGAAAGTTCGGAATATGCTATATCAATGGAACCAACAGAAGCGGAACAATTGGAACAATTCCAAGAGGAACAAAATAATGATGAAGAGGAATCAGGATCTGCTTCTGATTCAGATTAGAATATAAGACTTCTATAGATTTTATGTCCTTCTTCCAATATACAAATTAGAAACCATTTTATAAAATTTCAAAATTATCACTACCACTTGAAACCCAATTACTTAGGGTCTCCTTTCCAATGGTTTTAAGACTTTCTCGTTTCTTATTAGAGCTCTTTAATTCATTATAATCTTTGCACTCTAGAGACTTCAATTCCTTTAATTTTCCCACAAGACTGCGCTTACAGATGATACTTTCACCACCGGCTCTAGGCGGCTTATTCTTAACAAAAGATCCATTTTTAACGCCGTTATTTAGAACTTGAACCATCTTAGTGGGAAGAACACATAGTAGCGAAAGTGGAGCCGGTACCATATTCTGCCCGGCGTTGGGTTTATGATATTCGTATTCATCCGAATCGTATTCAATTAATTTTAAATGATGTGCCCCAGGCAATTTGAATCTAGAAATAAAGCATCTTTGAAAATCCTCAGAATGCATCCCTTTGACTACGATATAATCAAGATAAATCTCTTCCTTGAATAAACTTGATGTCACTGCATTTGTAATACCAATAAGCTGTCTTAAACAAAGTTTATCAGAACAAGATTTAGAGAGGGTAATTAAACTATCTGATCTTCCTGGTTTTGTACGAACTATGCCTAATTTATCAAAATTACTTCTTCCTCTATGTACATCTTGTTTTTGGATCTTCTTAGGAGGTTCCTTGGGTACATCTTCCCAAGGTTTATTATCTTCCAAAGTAGAAGATAAATACTGCATTGATCCATCTCCACATGGCGGCTCCGATATAAATAATGCAAGCTTGATACCAGGCTTAAGCTTGAAATAATCTCCCTCACTCTCAAGAAGTATACTAGATTTATCCGATGGGTTACTTCGAAGTTTAGTACATTCATCTAATAAATACCAATTAAATAACCTTAACGATAGTATTTCTGCGTGCATGTCATGAACCATTAGACCATGTGAGTATGTTCGTGTTTTGTCTGGTAGTGCTTTCACGCCTGTTGATAATGTGATTGGAATAATCTCCTCTTCAACTAAGGCAACAACTGAAGCTAATACTGTCCATTCCTTAATTCCATTGGATCGAGTAACTGGCTTCCCAGATTTTAGGTTTAGTCTGTTGAACTCTTCAATAACGCATTTTGCTATATTGTTTCCCAACTCATTGCCCATGATCTATAGGAGACAGAAGACTACAGTAAAAAAATTTCACTTCATACAAAAATCTCAAAAGTGCGATAACCATTGATTAATAAAATCTAAACCTATAAAAATACACAAACCCTCACACACACAAATAATCTTTAAAAGTCATTGGCTAAACTTCTTGTATCTAATGTCTCTTTTTTCTAACCATTGCCCCAATCAATCCAATACCAATAGCCAATGCACCACCTACTATACCTATCCCAATCAATCCATCAGTAGTTATCTTATCTTCAATATTACTTAACAATGATTTTGCTTGTAAATTATCAGGTTCAAATTCTAATAAAGCTTCAACATAACGTTTTGCATTCGTATAATCACCCACTTTAAAAGAACCCAAACTTAAATAATACAATACTTCTCTTCTCATACTTTCTTCAGACTTATAAAGTTCTACTAAGATTGCAATCCCATCCTTCTGTTGTCTTAAGTGGTTGGATTTGATTAGCCCCCATGCATAGTTGAATTTGGTTTGGGCTGATGGATTTGGTTCTTCTGATTGTAATTGATTTCTAAGAATTATTAATTGTTCTGGTGATAACGGTTGTTTCAATTCTTCTAATGCTGGATATGTAGACTTTTCAAACATTGCTTTAGTATTGTAGTGTTAATAAGTGTTACTGTTTTTGATGAAAAGGAAAGTAAAGTGGCAATTGATGATTTTTTTGAGTCTTAAGAAATCTGGAGATCTTCTTTTCTTGGGTTGCTAATGCAACACTTGGTAGCCAACCATACACTCCTTAATTAGTTACCCATATATTTCCAAGCTTAGAATTTCTTGCTTTCACTTTCCACTCTTACATACTCTCCATAGAATTGAACAACGATGGGAAGCACCTATTAAGCTTTCTAAGAATGAAAAGGCTCTGTTCCTCTCTCTATGACTCAATTTATGTCGCATATCTGTTTTGGCGACATATGTCGCAAATTGGGTGATCTCTCAAGAGATCCCAAAAATCAAACCATGAAATGAAAAACAACACTCCCTTCTTCTTCTTCTTCATCTTGTTCAATTGTACAAATTTGATAGTATTTACAAAATGTCTGACTTATTGATTGGACTTATAGTCAACCAAACTAGTCCAGAAAATAATATTAGAAAATCAGCAGAAATTGAATTTAACCAAATCGTTCAACAAGACCCATCACAAGCAGCACGCGTCATTCTTGAACTGGCATTCAATGAAGAATATCCTCTTGATATTAGACAAGCATGTTTATTACATTTAAAGCGATTAGTCCCAAAGTATTGGTCGTTAGGATTTGAATCATTTATTGGCCCACCAATTGATCAAGAATTAAAACAAATAATTCGTACCAAATTACTTGAATTAGCAACCACATCAGCTCAATCAAAATTGAGAAGTGGTAGTGCTTATGCTATTGTTCAGATTGCTTCAGCTGATTATCCCGACGAATGGCCAGAGTTGTTAAACCAGTTATATCAGGCAACCACCAGTTTTGATAATGAGTATGCATTGATTGGTGGATTAAATGTTTTAACTGATTTATTTGATGATTTGATTACTGAAGAACAATTTTGGGAAGGGGGGATTGCAAATGAAATTACCAATCATATTAATAATATATTATCCCGTGACTTGAGTGCGGATGTCAAAGCGCAGGCAATTAAGTTATATTCAAGCGTTGTTGCCATTTTGAGAAGTCCAGAAGCATTTAATAGTCCAGAACGAAAACAATTTGTTATCAATCATGTTGGAAATTTCCTCCAAATCTTTATAAAGTTATTGGAAACTTCTTATCAAAAGTCTACAACTGAGTCGTTTGTTCTGTTGACTGAATTGAACTTAAGAACATTAGTGTATACTATTATAAGCACTTTGGTTGGTGATTTCCATAAAAAGATTCCTCAAGATGTTAAAGCAAGAATATTGAAATTAGCATTAGATGATTTCCATTATATTTCTAACGTATTCAAAGAATTAATGGTTGAAGAAAATAAAAACATTCAAGTATCTGAAACTTCATATCAATCCCCAGCTTCCATAATAATGAATAATGTTATTGGCGAATTAATCCAAACTATTTCATGTACCCAACTTGACATTGCTATAAGAGATGTAGTCCCATCCCAACAGTTCATAACAGATTTAATCCAGACTACTTTATTGACAAAGCAAACCATTGAAGAATATGAAGCAGATATAAATACTTATGTAAGTGATATAACTGGATTATCTACCGTTTCAAGAGCCAGAGATTATGTTTATGAGCTTCTTGGGGAATTAAATGATAGTGATTCCTCAGAGGTATTTGCATATATTACCAATGATCTTCATTCTGATAAAGATTGGAGAGTCTTGGAAGCAAAATTATTCATTTTGGAAAGTATGTTTGCAAATGATGATGTTGAACTACAATCTAATATTTCAACTTTGGGATTATTGAATACATTTACAAAATTTATTACATATGACCAACCATTAATCACCTCAAGATGTTTTATTTTGCTTTCGAAATTCTTTGAAAAATTCAGTGACATGAAACAGTATGCATCCAAAGCATTTCTGGAAATGATATCATTTTCATCTCAAGTTATTAATAGAAATGAAGAAGCAATGGAATTTATCAAGATTTCTACGTTAGTAAGTTGTACATATTATAAACATGTTGTTGACTTTTCCACAGACTTAGAAAATCCAAAAGAAATACAAATATCAATTTTTAGATTAGCAGCTTCATTAATTGAAGATTGTGAAGAAGATGGATTACCAGCATTACTTGAAGCAATCACAGATGCAATCACAATCGATCCAGCAAATGCTACCGGAGTTCAAGTTGCCGAAGGTACTAATGTTGTTGATATTATATTGAAGATTTCCTTTAAAGATCCAGCCAATGTTCAATTGATAGTAGATGCATCGGATTGTTTAACTTCATTATTGGCGAATATTTCCATTCAAGATTATTTGATTGGTTGTGAAAAATCCTTACCATTTATATTTGATATTATGAAACGTGAAATAAGTCAAGGACAAGTTGAATATTCTCCTGAATTATACTTAGCCATGGAATTATTAAATATCATTATTGAATCTGTTCCTCCAACGGAAGATGGATTACCTTCACAAATATTCTACTATGCATTCCCCGTTTTAAAGAATGTATTATTATCATCATTCGATAATCAAATTCTACAAAGTGGAGGTGAGGTTTTCAATCATATTATTCAAAAAGCATCAAAATTATTCCTTGAATATCAAGATCCAGAAACAAGGGAATCAGGGATTGATTGTATGATGTCTATTGTGTATAAATTCTTATCACCGGAATTGTCTGATAGTGCTGCCAATAATTGTGGATCCATTGTATTGTCATTAATTGATAAATATCAATCATATCTTTCTTCAGAATTCTTAACCCAAATATTAGAAGCTACAGTAAAGAGATTAGTTGTCGCCAAGGAATCCATAACGATTGAAAATTTAATTATGGTATTTTGTAAATTGGTCTTAAATTCCCCAGAAGAAATGATTAATTTCTTAAGTAATAACATCAATCTTGAAACTCCACAGGGTACCAAAAATGGATTGGAAATTATTTTACCAATTTGGTTTGAATCATATGAAGTAACTAGAGGATATGAACACATCAAACAAAATTCAATTGCATTGGGTAAGATTTTTACATTGGGAGATTCAAGAGTTGAGAATCTTATTGTTAATGGAGAAATAATCCCATATGATGGAGATTTAATCATTACTAGATCAATGGCAAAATCAATGCCTGATAAATATACTCAAATTCCTGCCTCATTAAAAATCTTGAAATTATTATGTGGAGAATTAGAATTTCAATGTCAACAACCAAATGCTGAAGATTATTTACCTGAAAATATTGCCAATGAAGATGGGGATGATGAAGGTTGGGAAGATATGGAAGATATTGGAGTTCCTAATTTTGAAAAATTGAAATCTTATGTCGAATCTGATGGAGAAGATGATGGTGGAGAACATGAAGATCAAAAAGGGGATGAAGGATTAAAGAATTTATTAGTTCAATTCTTCAAAGAATGTACTGGTAAAGATTTGGGTCATTTTAGAAAGTATTATGAGCATTTATCTGATCATGAAAAAAAGATAATTACCGAGTGTTTAGTATTTTAAAACCCTTGTATATATATGTAGTTTCTTTAAATGAAATAAATGCTGAAACCTAGATTGTAGAAGGATCTCGGGGCAAGACCAGAACTTTGAATTTTGGATGTAGATCTGTACAATCTATTGAGAGTGCCAGTACAATATTAGATAGCTGATAAGTTGAAGTTTGGATGTAATTTACGAGGTTAATATTTTTTAGTATGATGATTTCTTTTTCTCACCCGAAAAAAAAATATTAAAAAATTTGTGATGAGTCTTTTGAAAGCAAGAAAACTTGAATCATCGACTATAATCTGTTCAACATTTTAGAAAGCATGCGATAAATGAAACATATTACTAAACTACTAACAATATTGAAACATCAACAGCAATACAGGAATTATACACAAATGTCGTCATTTACTACTAGAATATTAAACGTTAGACCAGAATCTATCGCATTCAATTCAGATAATAATCTACCCATAATATCTGATCAAGAAACCAAAGATAATTTAGATATTGCAGCTAATGAACTAACAACAACTAATAATGCAATCGGATTCCCCACAGAGACAGTTTATGGATTAGCTGGATCGGCCCTTAGTGATGAATCAGTGAGATCTATTTATAGAGCCAAGAATAGACCAGCAGACAATCCATTAATTGTTCATATATCATCCATTGATCAATTGAAAAGAAAACTATTACCATCAGATTATGAAATACCAGAAATTTATAAACCATTAATTGAAAAATTCTGGCCAGGACCTTTGACTATATTATTACCAATCCATCCAAATTCACCAATATCTTCATTAGTCACTGCAAATCAAGATACATTTGCTGTAAGAATGCCTAGTCATCCCGTAGCGAGAGCATTGATTGCCATTAGTGATACCCCAATTGCAGCTCCTTCTGCAAATGCATCAACTAGACCTAGTCCTACGTTGGCCCAACATGTATATAATGATTTACAAGGGAGGATCCCTTTAATTTTGGATGGGGGTGCGTGTGATGTTGGAGTTGAAAGTAGTGTCGTGGATGGATTGGTTGATCCTCCAATGTTATTGCGACCAGGTGGGGTTTCAGTTGAAGAAATTAAACAATTTGGAGGTGAGAAATGGAAAAATATCGTATTGGCCAAAAAGACAGCTGGGAAATTAGAAGCTGTTAGAACTCCAGGGATGAAGTATAGACATTATTCACCAAATGCAAAAGTAGTATTATTTACTAATTGTAAAGATGGAATTAATGAAATTGATCAATATTTAAAGAAGAATGATATTGGTCCACAAAATAAGAAAATAGCATTATTGAAATCGAGACATTTTGCTAGTCAACCACAAATAGAGATTGAGAGAGATTTGGGTAGTTCAGGAAGTGATATATCACGAAATTTGTTTAGATTGTTAAGAGAAGTGGATGAGTTGAATGTTGATTTGATTTTAGTTGAAGGGATAGATGAATCAGATGAAGGATTGGCAGTGATGAACAGATTGAGTAAAGCAGCATTAGAAATTGTTGATGGGAATGTCACCAACGGTGTAATTGCCTGATAATTTACAACAAAAGATGGTGGAAAAATTGCCAACCTCTAGAATAGAATGAAATTATAGATAGGACTTTTAATATAAATTGTATTTATAGAAATATAACACGTAAATATGATTACGAATTCAATTTGAGTGGTTGTGAGTCTCTTAGTCGTCTTCTTATGAGCCCACCTAACAGCTTCCAATATTTACAGTTGGAGCAAGGCGAATTTGCCATTTTCTGACTTTAGAAGCATATGGAACGACTTGGTTTCTCTTGGCAAATTAGAACACATAAACAAGTGGGAATTGGCATGACCGTAAAGTGGGGAACAGAGCTCCTCGCTGTCTCCTTAGAGGAAGAAGAAGCAAGCAATTTCAAAGCCATCTACCCTGGCTGAAGTTGGTTGCAAAAAAAGAAACTCGCAGAGAACTCGCCTACAATACTGGAGGAAATAAACAAGCACTTAAAGAACCAAAAGGTTAGCGAAATTTACTCTCAGGCGGAACAACTATAGGTTGAAGTAATCCACTCCCCCTGTAGGTTGTAAAATAATCAGATATAAACAGTAAAGAGGTAACAAGGAAGAAGCATTGTGCAGAGTTTCATAAAAATTAGTGCCGTTGACAAACTCGGCTTTAAGGTCAGGGGAATCGAATGAGCGGCACATTGAAGCATATGCCACAAAACTAAACAACTGTCGCGTGATCCAATTAAAACCTAAAGTTTGAACAATTGGGTTTATCTACGACAGTTAGCTTTGTGACGTTACATTCTAATGACGAATAATCAACGGGTGATTTATACCATTAGACCCCTAAAGAGTTACCTCACGTGGATGCTAAGTATAAGAAACCAATAGTAAAAAAATTATTGACTCAGCCTCCTTCTTAATTTTGAGACACAAGAGGAAGAAGTTATCTTTGTTTAGCTGACAAGAAGACATTATAATATGTATGATCTATTCCCTATGTACAACAATCTCTTACTACAATTGGAGCATCAGATGATAGAAATCGATAGAATTAGGGCTAGACGAATCTTATAGAATATGATAATTAGCTAAAAAGAAAAACGATAAGACATGATGATAACTCCTTCTCCTTCTAGTAGCTGATTTATCTGATTGTCAGTTTGTACCTTCAGAACTAAGCGCTTTTAAAAAGATAATAAGACAATGAAGAGGAGATTGATTTTTTGGTTTTAATTTTCTCGTAAAACACGTCAAACAAAAGTTCTTCAACTTTTAATTTTTTTTTGGCTTTCGCTTCTTCTTTTTCTAGATCACCTTTTATCCCCCCCCTCCTCCTGCTGCTAATCTCCCTTTAGAAAGATAAGCAAATTTATCACAAATCAAACAACTACAACCACCTCCTACCCTCCTACTAGTCCCACTTCATATTCAAGAAGAACAAGAGAGAGAGAGAGACAAATCAAACTTATTTAGACTCCAAAGAAGATAGATTGTTTAAATTTCCATTGTATTTTTCATTCCTGTGTTGTAAAAAAAGAAAAAGAAGTCTCATTACACGTTGTTCACACCTTTTTTTTTTTCTTTCTAACAAATTTCAAACTATCAATTTTCTTCATATAACCTCAACTTCAACCCACCTTCCTTTCATCAATAGATAGACAGAGAGAGATTGTGTGTGTGTTCTTGCGTGTGTATCATAAGAGAAGCAAGAGAGATAGATATAGAATACATCATTTGCACAAATATTATACAAAAGCAAAAAGACAGTAGATTATTTCATTCATTTTTTTAATCAAGAATTTTCACTTCAAAATCGTTTGTTCACTTCACCCAGAAATACAGCATCAGCATTATATAAAAGATGACTGATAATCCGTACGAACTAAGACCAATTCAAGCACCATCCAGAACAAGCACACCATCGATTAAGTTTTCACAGAAATCAATCGAAGACACAGCATCTGAATTACAAACCAACCTTATCCATGGGTTATGTAACAGTCAAGACATCTTGAATAGAAGATCCATACATGGTGTCAATGAATTAGCAGGTGAAGAAGCAGAAAGTTTGCTAATGAAATTTATATCTTCCTTTTATTCAGATCCATTGATTTTATTATTGATAGGTTCTGCTATAGTAAGTTTTTGGATGGGTAATAAAGATGATGCCATTTCAATCACATTAGCAATTACAATTGTTGTAACAGTCGGGTTTGTTCAAGAATATAGATCTGAAAAATCTTTAGAAGCATTAAATAAATTAGTACCAGCAGAGGCTAAATTAACTAGAAATGGAAATACATCAACAGTATTAGCATCTACTTTAGTTCCTGGAGATTTAGTTCATTTTTCACAAGGTGATAGAATACCCGCCGATGTTAGATTAACCGAAGCAGTATATTTGACTATTGATGAAAGTAATTTAACAGGAGAAAATAAACCAGTTAAAAAGAATGTTCAATCACTTGTATTAAATGGATCAGATGCCCCCACTGTGACTGAAAGAAGTTCAATTGCTCATATGGGTACATTAGTCAGAGATGGACATGGTAGTGGGATTGTTATCGCAACTGGACCAAGTACCGTGTTTGGTAGTGTATTTGCTATGATGTCAGAAATTGAAAAACCAAAGACTCCATTACAACAAGCTATGGATAAATTAGGTAAAGATTTATCCATTTTCAGTTTTATTGTTATTGGTATCATTTGTTTAATTGGGATTTTCCAAGGAAGAGCTTGGTTAGATATGTTCCAAATTTCAGTTTCATTAGCCGTTGCTGCCATTCCAGAAGGTTTACCTATTATTGTCACTGTAACTTTAGCTCTTGGGGTTTTGAGAATGGCCCGTCAAAAAGCTATTGTTAGAAGATTACCAAGTGTCGAAACTTTAGGTTCCGTTAATGTCATTTGTTCTGATAAAACCGGAACTTTAACTCAAAATCATATGACCGTCACTAAAATATGGGCAACTGATTTTAAAGGAAGTTTCAATAGTCCGTTTTTATTTGTGGAAAGACTTGATGATAATACTTTACATCACCAATTGACCGGAAATATCCGTAAGACTTTAGATTGTGCCAATATCTGTAATAATGCCAGATATTCTACTGAAAATGAAAGATATGTTGGAAATCCAAGTGATATTGCTCTTGTTGAATGTTTACCCCATTTCGGATTAGAAGATACCAGAGGTACCAAGGAAAGACTTTATGAATTACCATTCTCATCCAATAGAAAATATATGGCTGTTTGTGTTCATAGTGGTGATTCTGAAAAAGCAGAAACTATAGCAAAAGGTGCAACTGAAAAGATTTTAAAACTTTCCAATAGATATTATGATGAGCATGAAAATATTAGACCTTTGACCAAAGAAATTGAAGATATTATTCATGAAAAATCACGTACGTTAGCTAGTGATGGTCTTAGAGTATTGGGATTCGCTAAATCCAGTAAGAAATTTATCAATGAAAAAGATGAACATAATGAACCTTCAGATTTAATTTTCTGTGGTTTGATCGGTATGAAAGATCCACCAAGACCAAATGTTGGAAAATCAATTGCTATGTTAATGAAAGGTGGAGTTCATGTTATTATGATTACTGGTGATTCCCCATCTACCGCAATGAATATTGCCAGACAAATCGGGATGCCAATTATTGGAGACCATTCTGTCATGACTGGTGATCAGATTGATACTTTAAGTGAAGCTGCTTTGGCTGATGCCATTCATGATGTTTCTGTTTTCGCCAGAACCACTCCAGAACATAAAGTTGCCATCGTTAAAGCTCTTCAAAGAAGAGGTGATATTGTTGCAATGACTGGGGATGGTGTTAATGACGCGCCAGCATTAAAGCTTGCTGATATCGGTATTGCTATGGGTAAGAATGGTACTGATGTTGCCAAAGAAGCAGCTGATATGGTTTTGACTGATGATGATTTCTCCACTATTTTAAGTGCAATTGAAGAAGGAAAAGGTATTTTTAATAATATTCAAAATTTCATTACTTTTCAATTATCAACTTCTATTGCGGCATTGACTTTAATTGCATTGTCTACATTCTTTGGATTACCTAATCCATTAAATGCTATGCAAATTTTATGGATTAATATATTGATGGATGGACCACCAGCTCAATCTTTAGGTGTTGAGCCTGTTGATCATGAAGTTATGAATAAACCACCAAGAAAACGTAACGATAAGATCTTAACCAAACAACTCATTCATCGTGTCTTACAATCAGCAGCCATGATTATTATTGGGACATTATATATTTTCATCAAAGAAATGACGGATAATGAAATTACCGCCAGAGATACCACCATGACATTCACCTGTTTTGTATTCTTTGACATGTTTAATGCATTATCATGTCGTCATTATTCAAAATCAATATTTGAAATGGGAATCAAGAATCAAATGTTTAATTTTGCCGTTGCTGGTTCAATAATTGGACAATTATGTGCAATTTATGTTCCATTTTTCCAAAGCATTTTCCAAACTGAAGCATTGTATTTTATTGATCTTGTACATTTATTAATTTTAACCAGTTCGGTCTTTGCTTGTGATGAAATTAGAAAGTATTTACTTAGAAGAAGAACAATGTATAATAGCACCTATAATTATGGAGTGTGAGATTGATTGATTTGGTTGATGACAACGATGATGATGATGACAAAAATATTTTAAGGTTTTCTTATATAGATTTATATAATAAAACGAAGTTAATAGATAGAATAAATAAGAAATTGGACATTTATAAATACCAGTGTAAGCTTGTTATCATGCAAGATGCAGAATTTCTTGTGACCATTATGTCACGCCCGACCACAAAGACTAACAGTTTTCCCAACAATATCCAATATCCTATGTCCTACTTAGAAATTCTCTGACACAAGTTACATCTTCCCTGCGACAATAAAGCAGACTTGTTGAGAAGGTCATTGGCTAACGATTTAATGGTCAATGGGCTTTCGGTTGACATTCATTCTGTCCCCAATTTGAAAATCAAGCATATGGAAGGGTGCAAAACTGTTAATACTGTAGTTTTAAGTAGGCGCGAGGACGCGGCAGAAACAGCCAGTCAAGCTCAGCTGATTCATAAGATTAGCTTTTGATGAGTTCCAAGAGCGTTCAGAGTTTGCGCGAAATGCTCAGATGGAAAGTTCTTGATTCTATGCCTCTGGTTTCTATTCTAAATCAGGGACTATCATCTTCTTTTACAAAACTCCTCATTACTTGGTGCATGCTCCCCCCCCCCCCCCCCCCACACGCTGGCGTGTCCACTTCCACCCCCCTATATGGATGAAAGTTATGCATACTGTGGACTTTTAGGTCCGTCGGTCCCCCGCTCTCCGTGGGTTGGCTGGAGAAGCCGGTTTAGGGGCTTAAGGTAATCTTAGTTCTACCGGGGTATGCTCTAGATTGTTTCTTCTAGTCTTCCCTTCCTCCCTCCCCTCCAACATGTCAAAAACCTTAAACTTAAAATTGTTATCTAAAAAATATTTCAACAGTCAATCAATTGTCGATGGGATCTATCGGGAATCCGAGTCAAATATTGATTCTCAGGAGTTACCCTAGTTGATCTTTTAGTGTCTCAGTATATGACTCAGTTGGATAATCCCGATTGCTTAGTAATCGACGAACAACTGAACAAAAGAAAACCGGAAAAGATCCGCGGAATTTCTTTTCCTAACAATGGCGTGACTGTTAGGTTAGATTTTCGTAATTATAAAACTTCACATTATCCCATTCACACGACTTCATCATTTATGTTGTTTGTCCATCATTATCAACTATAAATAGACAACACAAGTCTTATTAAGTAGAGTAACTAAGTATCAAGACTTTAAGGGGAGAGGAGCACAATCAAATATGGTATTCAAATTCAATATAGACAATGTTCTTAATCAATATATTCCACCAAATAGATTAGATAGATTACCAAAACCAATAGGTAGATTTCTTGGTGCTCATTCTCCAAAACCAGCTCCAGATTATTTGATCTGGTTAGAAATCCTAGTAAGTTCATTCTGTGGGATACTAGTACTAGAAGCAGTATTCATGAGTGAACATACCGCTTTTAGTTCCCTTGATCCGCCCGTTATCATTGCCAGTTATGGTGCTGCCGCGGTGCTCGTATTTCTGGTGCTGTATTCTCCATTAGCACAACCAAGAAATGTGATATGTGGACAATTTGTCAGTTCTTTGATTGGGATCAGTATCCAGAAACTCTTTTGGTTAACTCAAACTGGAAGAGATCATTATTATTTATCAGCAGCCTTACTGGTTGCTGTTGCAAATACAGTACAAACGATTCTTAATGTTGCCCATCCACCTAGTGGTGCGCTGGCGTTACTCCCACTGATTGATGATAGTGTTAGAAACCTTGGTTGGCATTATTTATATATCCAACTAGTATCTTGTATTTTGATTTTAGGGGTTGCATTAATATTTGGGAATATATTTAGAAGTTATCCAATTTATTGGTGGACTCCAGGTCATGTAGGTAAGAAGAAACCGGCACCACTGCCTACTAAACCTGAAGCTGATGACGAGGGGGAGGAGAGTAGTAGTGATATGGGTCGTGTTGTGACTAATAATATCTCCATATTTGATGATAAAGCTGACGTGAATACGATTAGAGGGTTGAAAAGAATTACAATCACCGTTGATGATATTATGGTGCCTGAAGAAATGGATTTGGATGAAACGGATATAAACTGGATAGAGGAATTACAAGTGAAGTTGAGAAGAATAGAGCAATATAGCGGTCATGTGTAAGAGTAGCATATTCTAGCTTTTTATTTTATTTTGGTGTATATACAGTATTTATAGAATTGCTAAAATAGATTACATTTTTAACTGAACTACCTTTTTAAGATCTCTTCAGCAGAGACTGGCCCTTTGAAATCTGGTTCTTCTAATTTATCAAATAAAGTTTTGGCAACCTGTTCCGTTGACATAACTGGCCTTACCAATTCTGCTGCAAATTTCTTCCCTAATACAGTTTCTTTGGTGGCAATTCCAAGTTTTAAAGCTCGTAAAAATACATCTCTAGTAGTTAATGCACCTTCATGAGTTTCATCATACATTATCCCCGGTCTCATAAATATCCCCCTAAGTCCTTCTTTACAACTCAATTCAAATTCAGCTTCCCTTTTGGTTGACAAATAACCTGATGGTACTAATGGTGGACACAGATCTGCCGAAATATATACAAAGTTTCTTGGAGGGTCTGGTTTCTCTTGAACAAACTTGTCGGCCAATAATACCGCGGCATCTCTTTGAATGGCTTCATAAGTACTATTTCCATCCTTTTTCATTGGATTAGCTCCATTGATTGAATTTGCTAAATGTTGAATATCATTTAAGAAATTAAAATTGGTATTCATAGTTTTCTTATAAGATTGATTCTCAAATAAGATCCCAATTGAATATACAATTGTATTAAAATCTTTTAATTTATTTACATAAGAATCCAGATTAAAAATATCGGCCCTTTCCCATTCAACTTTTTTAATCCAAGGTTGATGAATTATATTTTGAGGGGGATCTCCAGTTCTTGAAAATGATGTTACATTATATCCTCTAAGTACTCCTATTTCACAAATCTTATGACCGACGAATCCGTTTCCTCCAAATACTGCAATTGATTTCAGCATTGTCTTAATCTAAATTGGTAGTGATTTATGACGTGTAACTGGAAAAAAGGGAGTCACTTTAGTACGGGATCTGAGATGATTCCATTTTTTTCGTTTGGGGTTCAGTTTCAGGGGTGAAAGAGCGGAGTGAGAATTTACAAAGTGGAATGATTGCGAAAAATTTTAATTTAAAGTTTCTCTTCCATCATGCAATAATGTTCATCTGATGTATAGATGAATCAGTTTTAGTTCCAATGAATATAGTCATTTGATTGATTCACGTCTTATGACGATATTTTTCAGCCAAAGATTAAACAGAAACCTGGGCCCCTTTTATAAGAAGTGCATCAATCATAAAGAGGCCTTTGGTTCCACTATAATATAGCTTCAATCTATAAGTACCACACGGGTCTGGAATCAGAAAATCCCTGAAAGATTGAATATATGATATTTCCAGATGTTCTTACTACAAGCATGAAGAGCTACAACAGATTGGAATACCGGTGTCATCCATTCTAGAACAAAACGAAAGTTTCTATATCTAGATTGCGTTGGCCTTTAGTCTTCGTTATCTTCTACACATCATAGCTTCCATGCAAAACGAGCTTGGGGAAAAGATATGATTTCTTCAATGGGGAGCCATGATCTGTCTCCCTGGTGGCTGGAACGAAAACGTCCGGCTAAGTCATTGTTTCATATAAATTCTTCCACCAGGTTACTGTAACTCTCATCCACTCATCCAAAATAAACGCATAGGTCCCACAACAGATCACCTCTCTTATCAGGATTATAAATCAGTAGTTTTGTTGCAATGGAAGCCACGTTTACCTTGCATATATCCGCTATTCCTATGCCTGAGACTTGTGGCTAGTTACATGTATCATATTTTTTACAGGTAGAAATTTAGTTGCAGTTTTTATGTATAATTTGCCACAACCCTCTTGGTTTTGTTACGCTGCAGCTTGCATTAACACCGAGCTTTTGAGAATGTCGTTTGAATTGAGAAGTGAGACTGGATAGACACAGAGGGATTAATTTATTATTGAGATGTTCAGTTCTAATCGAAGTTGATATCTCATGGAAAGAGTTGATCCACGTTTATCTACAACATTTATCTACAGGTCAAATTAATCAGTCAAAATATTAATGGAAACTTTATTTAATAAACTAATACTAATATACAAAAGGACATTTATTGTCCAAACTTCTTCTTAAACATAACGAATTCTTCATCTTCAACTTCTTCTAAAGAAGGATGCATATGTAATTTAGCCAATGATGCATCCTCTTTAGCAGTTCTGGATAAGGTGGTATCACCTCTAGAAACAATAGAATCCGCATCAGATGTTTCCTTAGTTACAACTGGAACAGATTTAATATTATCTAAGGTCTTATTTCTTTTCAATTGTTCAGGTTTTGGTGCAACTTTTGGTTTTGGGTTTTGTTTCATGGGAGTTACTTTAATTGTATCTTCATCTTTCTTTAGGTTTTTTTGTTGTTGTTTTATTTCTTCGTTTGGTCTAGAATCTCTACGTGGATATACTGGACCTAAATTAAATCCAAAGAAATGCTTAAGGAAATCTTGTTGTTGTTTAATAAAATCGTCATATTCTTGTTGTCTTTCCCTTTCCAGTTGGACAAATCTTTCTTGACGTTTCTTTGCTTCAATTTCAGCTTTCTTTTTAGCTTCTAATTCAGCTTGTCTTTGAGCTTCTAATTCAGCCTTTTTCTTGGCGGCTAATTCAGCTTGTTTTTTGGCTTCTGCTTCAAATCTTCTTTTAGCTTCTAACTCGGCTTGTCTTCTGGCTTCCAATGCAGCTTGTCTTCTGGCTTCTAATTCTGCTTGTCTCTTGGCTTCTTCGACTTCTTCGGCTTGCCTCTTAGCTTCTTCAACTTGTCTCTTAGCTTCTAACTCTGCTTCTCTTCTAGCTTGCTCAGCCTCTTTTCTATCTTCTTCAGCTTCTGTTACAGCTTCCAACTCAGCCCTCCTATGGGCTTCCTCAGCTTGTTCGTTAACTTCAGAAGCCAATTGGCTACCATTAACCTCAGGGCTATGCACACCTTCATCTTCAACATAAGCATCCTCTTCCTCAAAATCAGATTCATCAGCATGATATCTATCATGACTAGCCTCACCTTGTTGAACTGGAAGACGATCATGACCATTAAACAAACAATTCAAAATGTCTTCTAAATTCAGATGAACATAATGAATTCTTTTTGGGATATTTAAACATAAGATATTTCTTTGTCTATACCATTGCCAATTAATATTTTCAATATCAATATAATTAATATTAAATTGAAAAGTTTGTTTAAAATTATCTTGTTCAGATTGAATTATGATATTAACTAATGGAGGAGTTGATGATTTTACAACTTTAACTTCATAATTATTATAATTACCATATGGCTTCTGAATTTGGATTTGGAATTCATCTTCTGTTTCTAATTTCTTAATAATTCTTGGTTTTGAATTGACTCTTGGTTGTTGATAATATTGTTGTTGATGTAATAAATTGAATAATGAATCTAAGTCATATTGACTAGATGGAGCACCAGTATTATAATATTGATTAAATGGAAACATTTTATTATTAGCTTAGTTTGTATTTATGAGATTGCTGTTAATTGGTTATTGTGAATATAGAATTGTAAGTAAAAAGAAAGAAAGGGAAAGTAAAAACTTAAGGAGAAGTGAAATATTTATAGACTTTTTTAAGGAGTGAGAGTCATACTTAGTAGGAGTAGATGACCCTGAGTTATAAAATGTGGAGAGATTATTTTTTATTTTTTCGAATGTTCCAGAAGAAAATATCACTTTGTGTAACAATATATTATTTTTTTATCTTGTTAAGAGAACCTTCTCGAAAGAGATTCTTGCACGTACAAAGTAGTCACCATCGAACTATGTTAACCAAAATTCTAATCTACCAACTGTCACAAACACAACGCCCCCCTCAATATCCATTATTGGAAACCTTGTATTATTAAATATAGGTACCAGTTTTCCTGCCAAGCATATTATCCCCGATACAGATCCCATTGCGATTTCAATTTCTCTAGCCAGCTTTGACCAGCAAGTTAGTTCAATTATTACTTTCATCTCTGATCAGCCAGTAATATTCTACCTTGTACACTATTGGAGAGTGGTTTTCTAGCAAAACAAATACAATTTGCGAGAGTAAATCCTGGGTCCTAATTCGAAATACACAGTTGAAAACTAGCTAAGTTAAAGCAAAAAAAGTTGCACTGAAATTATTTCCAACCGTCGGATAAATATGGTATCTTCACTTTCTAATCTCGTCTCGATGTATCTAGAGCTCAGACAATTGTAAAATCGCTCTTTCGGTTAATATATGTATCAAAACCATTCTTTTTCTTTATGTAACCCATATGTTATACTAGCCACTTCCAGAAGTTTCAAATACACCCAGACTCTACTCAGAATCAAGCAGGTTGTATATTCCTCTGACGTCGTTATTCTCCCCTGCTTGTATGCCTTACCTGTCAACCCCATTTGGTTATTTTATTTAGACAAGACATGTAGATAACAACGTGTGTGAAAATCCATCAGCACTGTGGCAGTAATCTGTTATTTAGAGAAACGAACCAAGTCAAATATGTATGATAAAGAGTATTTCGTGAGCTGCAATATTCCTGGCGGTGGAAATATAAATCTGTAAAAAAATATTTTTAAATAAATTAGATCTTGCATAAAAAATAATCTTTTGCAACAATTTTTATTTGACATTCACTCAAGTAGTACTAAATTGTTATTGTAGTTCAGAGACAAAGTAATAAAATGGAGAGATGGCATGGTGGGTTGGTTTGTTTTAAGATTTGTAAAATTTATTTCGGGGAGTACCGTCTTCATTCTTCAATAATTTGGAGAGGGATTTCGACCCCATCTCAAGAATGGGCGAATGGGCCTGTGCGGAAATAGAAGTTAGACGAGCGATACCAAAAAGGACTCAGTATTCATGAACAAAGTAACCAGGGAATATATACTAGTACACAGAATGGCAGCAAGATTTTCGGACAGAAAGATCCAAAAAGTTGACATCTTCTAGTATAAATGGAGTCATATAGTGGTTGAAAATATTGAAGTTAACACTTGCCATAGCACGTTGTTGTTATTTCCAAAGGTTCAAAATGATCCTGGATCTGTGTTCATACTATGAACTATCAAACATCTAATCTTCGTGCAGCTCAAACATTTTAAGAGTCCAAGTAACGGCACTCTAGAAGAGTTTCTTTCTTTATTAATCTTAGAATTGTCTTTTAATATTGAGAGATAAGTTGGAAAGAACCCTTTGTTTAATCGTGTTCCAAGCGCTAAATCTTAGACGCACGCGCATTTTGGCTATCAGAAGACTTAACAGATAAACAATTAATCCCTTTATCAAACGCTACTACTAATAATAGATTGAAACTTTTGTTTACTTGTTGAAGCAATCAAATTGACATTGGAGAGAAAGTAAAAAGCAGTATTCATAGAAGGGAGCCATAGGTTGATGATTAAAGAAGATATTGATGCCTTTCCAATGAATCAGACTTCCAATTTCTATGTTATTTTGTTTGGACCTACTTGCTAGAACTTAAGCTCACATTCACTAGTTATACTGAAGTAAAGATTGCGTATTATCTTCAGACACAATCCGTCATGCAAATCTTTCCATTCTGTTGTTTTTCTTAAATCTAGAAATGTTTTGTGATAGATGTCTGATCTCAATAGATTCTTACCGATGCTCTACAATTTCTTACAAGAACGGGTTTATAAGGGTATATAACCGAGGTTGAATTGACTGTGAGAATAAAAAAAGATGCTTAATTCTTGCCAAGGCGGTTATGCTTTGGTTACAATACAGATGGAGCAATATAATGTTGAGGCGACCAATTTATTGTTTTAGACATCTCATGAATAATGGAAGAAGAACAATTTACAAGCGAACAACCGATTTTCTGATTGTTACTTTAAGTGGCATAAAACAATTAACAACCCGAAAGGGGGTCGGAAGGAGATGAGTTTGATTCTGTGTTCTGAAAATCTGGTACAAACACATTTTTCTTAGATTAATTTTTGATCTAGAACTAAAAAGGATAACTTTGTGTAACAATTTGTCTTTTTCAGGTTGTAATAACCGATTCTTGTCCAAGGAACGGTTAAAATAAGACCCTTTCAAGAGTTATAGTCTGAATCTCTGCAACATATTTCGAATCAATAAAACAACGTGATTCCAGTATAGTCGTATTTTGCAGTATTAAATTCAGGTGATGATGATTAATGGATGGAGGGTCTCAAATTCTTATATACAGTACGTTTATTTACATACCAAAAACACATCCAAACTTACATACAAAAAGATTTTTCTAAGACACTGCCTCGTTAATGAGCATTTCCATTTTGGGATAACTTTATTTAAGCTGCAAAAACGTGATTCGCAGCCTTCGCATAAATTAATTAATATATTTACTTATTTATTGCCGATTTGTAAGATCACCTCATAGATATTATCATTTATACATTTTGTAATACCTATGACATCAGTATTACAACTTAAAAATTATTATCATTAATTAAGAAAAAATTGACGTTTCTAAAAATAAATTTGAATCTTTAGATTTTATTAAAAATACGTAACTTAGGACAATATGCAGTACATCATTTTTTTTTTAAATAAAAAATTTTAACAAAATAAAAAAAATAAACAATGAAAATTAAACAACCACATTTTATTTTACGGTTAGTCAATAAAAAATCATTCAACTCACATTTAATAAAAACTAAACTGATCTTTTTTTTTATTAAGTTCTTCTTTTTTACACCTTACAAGAATATATAACTATTTAGTCATCCATATATATATTAATATATATATATTATACAAGTTATTTACTAGTCATCAACATCCAACAGTAACCTCTCCTTACATTACACACCCCATTCCACTCCTTTTTAATTTTCATATATTATTAAAAACATAGATTTAATCAACAACAACAAACTTATATAAAGTCAACACACACACACACAGCCAACATGGATAAACAAACTACTAGGAGAGCTCCAGTTACAACCAATATAAGGGTTGTACTATTCACAATATTAATAACATCTATAACCATTATAATGTTAATCAAATTAGCTCCATTCTCAGGATGTCATCACAATCATCATAACCATCATGGTCATCATCACAACAAAGATAAGCTTCATACACCACATCTTCCTGTAGTTAATGCTACTGGTAGTGGTAGTACTACAGTTTCGAATAGTCAAAGAATCATTGTTATTGATGATAATGATGATTTAGAAGATGCTATTGCCGGATTATCTTCTATTGGTTCACTTTCTTATAAATCCATTTTAACTACTCATATTATCAAACGTGCCGATGGTGATAATACTTCAACTCCAGCCACCCCATCAGTAACAAGTGAATCAACCCCCATCTCATCTACTGAATCTTCAACCCAACCAACCACATCTGAACAAACTACCACATCTAGTGAAACCACAACCACTTCCCATTCAGAAACCACCACATCTTCAACAACTTCTTCAGAACATACTACTACCACTTCTTCGGAACGCACTACAACAACCCTGTCAACAACTTCTTCTGAAGCTGAAGAAACTACTGAATCTGAAACTTCTGAACCCGAAGAAACCTCAACAACTTCAACTACTTCATCAACTACATCTTCTCAAACAACTACTTCAGTTTCAAGAGTAGTTACTACCATGAGTTCAGTTGATAATGGAAGAACTGTTATTATTACTCAAACTTCCACTATTACAAACCCAACTCCTACTTCATCTAGTAATGAAGATAATAATAATAATAGTAGTGGATTATCACAAACTAATAGAATTGTTGTTGGGGTTGTTGTTGGTGTTGGTGGTTCTATTTTGATTGGTATTATCGGAGTTTTATTTTATTTAAGAAAGAGAAATAGTCGTGATTATGAAAATGGTGGTTGGACTTTCTGGAGAAAGAATGAAAAAGTTGGTAGTGATGAATTCTTTAATGGTGAATTAGGTGTTAGAGATAGAAATATTAATCAAGGGTCAAACTTTTAGATTAATCAGACTGTTATGGTTTTATTCATTCTTGTTTTAGTATCATTGTCGTTACGATACTTCGCAACAAGTTATAATAATAATAATAATAAAATAAGATACTTTTTACTTGGTTGCCTTTTAATATTGTGAATTAGTGGTTTTTGTTTGCTTTTTACATTTTTATATTTTTTTGATTTTGATTGACAAGTTTTATTTCAACCACACCTTTCAATAGCAGGTTGTTACATACATTATTATTATTTTTATTAATTAATGATGAGGTTTATATTGTATCACCAGTTTTTTTAATAAGTGTGTGTGATAATCAAATCCTTTTCTTTTAGTTTTTAGTTAGAGTTCTTTTTCTTTTTATTAAATATATTTATGTTTAATTTTAATTTTAATTAATTTAAATAATAGCTTCTTCTCTTCTTCCAATGGGCTTCTGAGAGAGGAAGAGATAATTGAAATAGCATTAGTGTCTACAATAGATTTTTTTTAGATTCTAAGGTCAATTCTTAAAGGCCAAAACTGAATCAAATGAATTGCTTTCTTTTAACAGTATGAGAAGAAATGTACCAGGATTGAAGCATCGTCCCTAGAGAAATACACGATAGACGATCTTATTAGATCGTGTTAAGCTATAGGTTGGTACAATGAATCTGTATGTAGATTTGGTTGCAAAAGTAAAGATCTGAAGAGAAGATCTAGAATCGCCAAATAGATCCAACACCAAAAAAAAACGCGTCTTTTTTCATCTCTTGTTATTTATTCATTCATTTCTTATTCACCAAAGACAGGCCCAGCAAAGAACTAATAATGTCATCATATCAGCTATATCAACAAATATCTAGAGATGAAACGCATACATATAAGTTACTTCAACTACCACCAGAATTGCTTAATCAATTAGATAGAGCTGCTAATAACCAAGATGATGATGAATTACTTATAAAATCAGATATTAATTCACTTGTATTATGTACCAAAAATCAAACATGGAAATTACGACAAATGAATCATTCAAATACAGTTCTATTATTAAGCAATTTAAATATGGTTAAGAATAAGACAAGTTTAATCCAATCTGACGATTCATTAATTGGATTTCAAGATTGTAATTATGAATATGAATTAACTAAAACTCAAGGAATAGTTGATTTTACAACCATTCCAAAATATGATGGTACTTATAATAATATTACTGACAGCACCAATAATAAATCTATTCGTCAATTATTAGATGATTCATTATGTTCAGAAATTGAATTTTGGAAATTATGGTATGAACAATCTGGTTGTGAAATTGATGATATTGCTTACATAATGTCAAAACCATTCATAACGGAAATCTTATATGATTTAATCACCTATTTAATATCCAAAGAGATAAATTATAATCAATCAATTGAATTACAGCAATTAGATTCATTATTAAGTCCAAAAATCAATCCATCAATGATTATATCAATCCTACATAGATTTGCAACCATTGAAGATGGTGACATTGAACATGCATATAAATTAAATCATATCAAAATTTCTCAATGGTTTGGGATGATTGAATTATCCAAACGGGCTTCTCATCAATTATTAACAATTCCTGAATTTTTAATTGGTTGGAAGGGGTCATTACCACCATTTTATAATATCAGTTTAGATATTGAATATTTAAAAGGTTGGTATGCTATGCCTCAAGATGGTCATATTTTATTTGTTGATCGAGATGAATTATCTCAGAATATAGGTATTCGATTTAAACAATTATTTGAAGTTGATTCAAATTGGGATTATGATTTGTTTACGGCGTTTATTAAAGATATTGTACCAAAAGATAAAAAATTAGATGCAATAATTATTAAATTTGGTAAAAAGAAGAAAATTGGAAAAGATAAATTTATTGTATGTCCAAGATGATTCCTTCTTTCAAGATGACTCGATCATTTACTGGTAAGTCTCTGGGTCGAAAATGATGACTCGCTAGTCATTTCCGATATTGTTTCCCGTGTATTCTATATTTGGCAACAGAGATTTCGCAATTTGCAACATTTTTCATTTTTCTCTCGGGAAGCAAAAAAGAAAAAAAATCATTAAAAACTTTTCGAATTTTCTTTGGAACCTGACCATACAACTTATAGATATAGACACATAGATATGGATAATTCTACATTCATAATATCATTGATAGTAAGTAACACTATACCCAATCCCTCCTGTTAATAAATTTTTCTAACTTATTTCTTTCTTAGAGTGGTGGATGCGCAGGTACATCAACCGATCTTGCATTTTTCCCAATTGATACAATCAAAACCCGTCTTCAAGCAAAAGGAGGATTTTTCGCTAATGGAGGATATCATGGAATATATCGCGGATTAGGTTCATGTGTAGTCGCACTGGCCCCATCAGCATCCCTTTTTTTCATAACTTATGATTCAATGAAAATCTACACCCAAGATTATATTTCATCACCATCTCAAAGACATATGATTTCTGCGTCTTGTGGAGAAATTGCCGCATGTTTAGTCAGAGTGCCCGCAGAAGTTATTAAACAACGTACTCAGGCGGGACATTTGGGTCATGGGGGGATTTCATCAAGTTGGGCCAATTTCTTATATCTAATCAAGAATTCTAGTCAAGAAGGAGTGGTTAGGGGGTTATATCGAGGTTGGAATACTACTATTATGAGAGAGATCCCTTTCACTGTGATTCAATTCCCATTATATGAATGGTTGAAAGTTAAATGGATAACAACTACTCATTTGGATAAAGATCGATATTCGGTTATTAAAGGAGCCATGTGCGGTTCTGTTGCTGGATCTATTGCGGCAGCTGCGACTACTCCTTTGGATGTGATTAAGACTAGAATTATGTTACATAAAGAACGAGTAAGTGTTGGTCATTTAGTGAAAACTATGATTGAAGAAGAAGGTTATAGACCATTTTTGAATGGGATTGGACCTAGAACTTGTTGGATAGGTGCTGGTGGGGCAATCTTTTTGGGTTGTTATGAATTGGTTCATTCCAGTTTGTCTGCATATGTAAATAAACACAAAGTGTTAGAATAGCTTTATAGAATTATTAATAGATGAAAATGATAAGAAATCGGTATTCGGATTTGTAAAACTCGGACGTACTGCATATAAATATAGATCCCTCTTTCTTTTTGAAATTGCTTATAAATTTTTTTTGCCCTGTCAACAATTCTTTCGCCTTTCGCCAATTCATGCATGTAAATCTCTTCCCTCTCATTTTTTTTTTTTGCCCGGTGATTATAAATTATAAGAATCTCCTCCTCCATAAAATCAAATTTTATATTTCTTACAACAGGAACAGAGAAAGTAACCTTAAGGAATATTTAAAAACCAATTAATATGATGAGATCATTAGCATTAAGAACGTCAAGACGTTCTTTAAATCCAACCAATCATTCTAGCTTCGCTATTCGTACATTAGCAACTTCTTCTTCCCTTGATAAATTAGCCACAGCTTCTAAAAAAGCCGCTTCAACCACCACCATAACAGAAACTTCTAATCCAATCACAGGTGAACTTCATGTCTCCATTCATACTCCAGGTTCTACTGTTACTAAACCACCAAAGGGTTCTTCAATCTCTTTGAAGTCAGCCACAAGAGATCCTTCCCAATATGGTACTCGTCCGATTTATCTTGATGTTCAAGCTACAACTCCAACTGATCCAAGAGTCTTGGATAAAATGTTAGAATTCTATACTGGTTTATATGGTAATCCCCATTCATCAACTCATTCATATGGTTGGGAAACTGATAAAGAAGTTGAAAAGGCTCGTAAATATATTGCTGATGTGATTAATGCTGATCCAAAAGAAATCATTTTCACTAGTGGTGCTACTGAAACTAATAATATGGCAATTAAAGGGGTACCTAGATTCTATAAAAAAACCAAAAAACATATCATTACTACTCAAACTGAACATAAATGTGTTTTAGATTCGGCAAGACATATGCAAGATGAGGGATTTGAAGTTACTTATTTACCAGTTAATTCAGAAGGTTTAATTAGTTTAGATGATTTAAAAAATGCCATTAGAAAAGATACTGCTATTGTATCTATAATGGCAGTTAATAATGAAATTGGAGTTATTCAACCTTTGAAAGAAATTGGGGAAATTTGTCGTAAAAATAAAATCTTTTTCCATACTGATGCTGCTCAAGCTTATGGGAAAATTCCAATTGATGTAAATGAAATGAATATTGATTTATTATCCATCTCATCTCATAAGATCTATGGTCCAAAGGGTATTGGGGCTTGTTATGTCAGAAGAAGACCAAGAGTCAGATTAGACCCAATCATTACTGGTGGTGGACAAGAAAGAGGTTTAAGATCAGGTACTTTGGCCCCTCCATTAGTTGCTGGTTTCGGAGAAGCAGCAAGATTAATGAAGGAAGAAATGGAATACGATCAAAAACATATTTATAGACTTTCGGATAAATTGAAATCAGGATTACTTTCAATTCCATCAACTCAATTCAATGGTTCAATGGATCCAAAATCTCAATATCCTGGTTGTGTTAATGTTTCATTCGCTTATATTGAAGGAGAATCATTATTAATGGCACTTAAAGATATCGCGTTATCTTCCGGGTCGGCATGTACTTCTGCTTCATTGGAACCTTCATATGTTTTACATGCATTAGGTGCTGATGACGCATTGGCTCATTCTTCTATCAGATTCGGAATTGGAAGATTCACTACTGAAGCAGAAGTTGATTATGTTATTAATGCTATTAATGAACGTGTTGATTTCTTAAGAAAGATGTCTCCATTATGGGAAATGGTTCAAGAAGGTATTGATTTGAACTCGATTGAATGGAGTGGCCATTAGGGGGTCTGTTCTCTCTTTGTCTTTGGGCGTGTTTTACCTGTGTATTTGTACATATATATTTATCATAATCCGTATTATTATTATTATTATTATTCGTATTGTTAATGTTCTTCTATAATTGAGTCACAAAAAATTGGCCGATACCGGTACCTGTTGCAGGACACAAAATAAAAAAATCCGTTCGCTGTGTGTTCCCACTCCACTGACTGAAAAATTTCAAGGAACACCGAAATTTAATCTTTCCTTCATCATCTCTCTTCTTCAAAACTCAATTCCTTCCAATCCAAAACTAACATGTCTGAAACAATCACAAAAACAATTACCGTCTTACCAGGTGACCACGTCGGTACCGAAATCTGTAATGAAGCCATCAAAGTCCTTCAAACAATTGAAAAACACACCCCATACCAAAAGATCCACTTTGATTTCAAACATCATTTAATCGGTGGGGCAGCAATTGATGCCACCGGTGTTCCATTACCTGATGATTCCCTCGCCGCCGCCAAAGAATCCGATGCTGTCTTGTTGGGAGCAGTTGGAGGTCCAAAATGGGGTACTGGTGCCATTAGACCCGAACAAGGATTATTAAAAATTAGAAAAGAATTGAATTTATATGCTAATTTAAGACCATGTAATTTCGCCTCGGATGCTTTATTGGAATTATCTCCATTAAGACCCGAAGTTGTCAAGGGTACTAATATGACTATTGTTCGTGAATTAGTTGGAGGGATTTATTTTGGTGAAAGACAAGAACAAGAAGAAAGTGAAGATAAACAAACCGCTTGGGACACTGAAAAATACTCCGTGGCTGAAGTTTCAAGAATTACGAGAATGGCGGCATTTATGGCACTTCAACATAATCCTCCATTACCTATTTGGTCTCTTGATAAAGCTAATGTATTGGCTTCTTCAAGATTATGGAGAAAAACAGTTGATAAAGTGATTTCGGAAGAATTCCCTCAATTATCAGTTCAACATCAATTAATTGATTCTGCTGCTATGATTTTAATCCAAAATCCAACTAAATTAAATGGTATCGTTATAACTTCAAATATGTTTGGTGATATTATTTCTGATGAAGCTTCTGTTATTCCTGGTTCTCTTGGTTTATTACCTTCTGCTTCTTTGGCTTCTTTACCAGATACAAATTCTGCATTTGGATTATATGAACCATGTCATGGTTCTGCTCCTGATTTACCTGCTAATAAAGTCAATCCAATTGCTACTATTTTATCAGTAGCTATGATGTTGAGATTATCTTTGGATTGCCTTAAGGAAGCTGAAGCCTTGGAAGAAGCGGTTAAACAAGTTTTGGATTCAGGTATCAGAACGGCAGATTTACGTGGATCTAACTCAACTACTGAAGTTGGTGATGCTGTTGCTGAAACTGTTGCTAAACTTTTACAAGCTGCTGCTTAAAATATAAAATATCTTATGTAAATTAAACTTTTTAATTATTTATAAACGGTCTATGTAATATTTTAATATTAGACTAATAATTCAAAATCTCCAAAATTAATCTCGCGTTGTAAAATTGCTGATAATTGAGCAATTGATTCATCTCTCATATCTGCATTGATCGGCTTAGTTTTCACCTCAACCTGATTTTCTGTAATAGTAGCATCACTAGATCTACCACTACTATAACTATTATTATTAAGCTTCAATGCCCTTAACATATCCTCGCGGGAATATTCATCTGGAGAATAAAACTCTTCTTGACTATCCGTACTAGTATTATATGTCACCACACTATTATTCCTATGGAAAGGTTGGAAAGAAATTGGTTCTTCTGGTATTTGGTAAGTTGTACGGTGATTGGAAAATTCTTCATCCATCAATTGACCTAATTCGTTAGCGTATTCTGATGGAGTTACTGATTGAACTGACAATTCACGTGGTATTCTCGAATTTTGTCTACCAGAAGCGATAACTGGAGGAGTATATGACAGGGTCCTTCTAGAGACATTCTTGGAACCATTGTTTGAAAAAATCAGGGAATATGATGGATTTTGCTTGTTGTAAACGTCTTTCTTGGAAGCCGCAATTCTCTGTTTCAATTTATCGATATCCAGATCAGCAAAGAAATCTTCTTCTGTATCTTCTTGAACTGGGTCAAGAGTTCTCTCAGACAGGGTGGTTTGATTCGCTTCTTCGGATTTATTAACCAATTTAATATCATCAGACAAGGTAGAATTATCCCTACTCAAACTAACAACAACCCAATTTGATTTCCCATCCTCATAAAATTCATCAAGTGGTATTTGATCCCTATCCAATTTAGCAAAGACATTATGACTGGAAAGAAGACCAGCTCTTTGACTCTCGACACTGGGAATTCTCTTCATGGTTGGATTTTCACCTTTAGTCAAAGCAGATCCATCCGATAAAGTAGCAGCTTCCTTAGACTTCACTTCCACAAGCTCAACACCACCACAAACTGGGGTAACTGCCATAGCTTCAGCAGATTCAACATTTGATTGAATATCAATGTGGCGGAATGACATGTCCACTGTATTAGGGGAAGGAGTTTGTTCGGCGTCGAGTTTACTAAAACGTCTTACTGGTTCAGCTGTAATTGAAAGCGGAGGTGTATGTCTAACTGTGCTCAGTCTAGACATGGTCTTGCTCTCTTGAATCTGAGAACTCAAGGAGTCTGCACGAGGCTTCAACTTAGGTTTTGGATTTAGGGTGTTGGTGAATTCAGTTTTGGTTCCTTTAGGTATGAATGTGTTTGGAATGGTTCTTTCTTTAGGAATTGTAGTTTGCCCGTAGTTGTTCTCTTTATGGATAGGAGTTGGTACCTGTTTTATTTCCTGGACAACTGGTGGTTTGTCTTCTTCTGCATGTTTCTTATGGAAAGGTTTCAAAAGCTTCAGCAGAAAAGATTTTCGTTTATTCTTCTTTTTGTTATCCGGCTTCCCGGTTTCTCGTTTTAGTGTATCTGTATGAGTATTAACATCTGGTCTCATTGAATGCTTCAATTCCACTTTGGAAGTAAGTTTATTCATATATACTTCAGGCACGGAAAATAAATCTGAAAGCAGTTTAACTGGACCCCTTAATCTTGCTTGATCCTTAGCACGTTCTAACAATTTCTTTTCATCTCGGTTCACGAATTCATTAGCAACATATAACAAATCATGACTGTTTCCACCGATCAAAGAACGGGTTATTCTGTTATAGGTCTTGAAAATACTTTGAGTAGTGAAAACAAGGGTTGTTTTTAAATATTGTGAAAAGTCATCACAATTGATGACTTCATTGATTCGCTTTTGGTGGTTAGGACCATATCCTGTGATATGTAATCTTTGATCAAATGTGAAAGAAGCCTGTAAGATCAAGAATAGATTCGGATTTTGTTGGAAATAAACATCAGGACATTCCATTGGCATATTTAAACACAACATAAATGGTGACTTGGAAACTTCTTTCTCATAAACACTTATATCATGAGCTGTGTGGAATATAGTCAATTCATCACTTCTTGATTTGAAAAAATGGAATGGAGAACTTTTATGAAGGATCTTTGCCTTATTTAACAGCTTAATTATATTGTGAGAATGATGTTGAATATTGTTTTCATTGAGAATCAAATAGTTTCTGGTGAATTTTGTGCTGTGGTTATTTAAAGACTTAAACCCATTAAGCGAAGTATTTATAACTTGAATACAATCAGCATCATTCAAACCGATATATGAAGTAATTACCACATCATTAATCTCGGACCAACAGGTAACTTCCATAGTTGGAATGGACTTTAAGCTTGGTAAGGGCTTTTCATTAATTAACGAATGCATCAAGACATCGCTGACACTAAGACGCTTCACATCATTTTTATCATCCTTGTGTAAATAATAGTTTGGATCAGTGATGGTAATAATTAACAAATGATCAGAAAAGATAATCATAACATCAATATTGAACAATGAATCTGCACTAGGTTTACAATTTTGTAACTCATATATTCCAACCACTTTTCTAGCTAACCACCCATATTGTAATTCTGCCGGCCAATTTGTGGCTAATTCAGTTAAGATCTTACCTGTTGGCGTAAACACTCTTTGTTTGATATCAATTGCGTGATCTTCTTCGGTTGCCCCTCCAAAGGCATCTATAACCTCGATACTAGACTGGAAATATGGCATTATGATTTCATTTTCAGACAGAATTGATTCTTCTCCTACACCAAGACCAACACGTTCAGATTCAATTGTTGCAACTAATCTTGTGAGAATTAATTTCAATTTTGGTAATTCTAATAAGGACCCCGTGATCACTGAATTCATGGTTCTAACGTTATACCTACCTTTATTAATCTTTTGATTTTCAAATATAGTTAGTCTATTCTTTTCATAAAACTTGTTTAACTTTTTGCCAAAGTTCTTTAGGTTAGCTTCATGACGTATAAATGCCTTATAGAAATATGGAATTATGATCCCAAGTGCTTTAATTACTTCCACATAACTAACCTTGTTTGCTTTCGCTAACGAATTATGTAAAATACAGTTTATTCTTGTAATTTCGTCAATTGTAGGTGGGAAAAATTGGTTTATTCTTGTTAATCCATGTTCAGAATCAAGCACTGCTATTCTTAACGGAATTATGAAATCTTGTAATATGTTTACTAAGGCGATAGTATAATTGGCCTGGACTTGGATTAATTCATCTATAATTGATTGTATAATTAAGGTGTCACTTGGAATCGTTGTTTCCTGAGAAGTAGCAGGGGGAGTATAGGAAACAATCAATGATTCTGGAGAATATTCTAACAATGGATCAAATACCTGATCTAATTGTTCACCTAATAAATTGACCAACTTATTATTCTGGGTAATTGTCTCTGTAGTAGCTGTAGATGATGTGTTGTCATAAAGAACGTCCATTATGGTCGAAGTCATTTGGTGATCTTGAAGTAATCCAATATTTAATAATTCTTGACCTATTTCTTCTGGAGTCTTGTGTTTCATTAGTGACATGGTGTTAGCTAAAGTACCAGCATTAATTTCATCCCATCTAGGTAATTGAGGGATTTCACCAGCATGATTTAATAACTTACTGGAATTTTTCAAATTGCTTATAGCAAGAGCTCGTTTAACATTGGATTTTTTGTATTTAGGTAATAAATTTTCACAACTTGGCCAAAATCGTGAACTAAAATCAAGAATCATATTCTCATAGATAGACAATCCAAATTTTGTCAATGAAGCAGTACATATTTTCTCAGTTTCAGTGTTTCGATATACAATTGTTATAATTTGTTCAAATAAGATGTCATCATAGGCAGTGAAGAAGGTAGCACCGGGAAATATGGATAGCCATTGATCAACACTCTTCGTACATACGGCTTTGTTTTTGCTTTTACTTTTGTCCTTCCCTGGTTGATAATTGTCAAAAGTACCATTCAATTGATTGATTGTAATGTCCTGAACATCATTGGAGTTCTTTTGTTTATTTAATTGTTTGAAATATTCTTTATCATGCTCTCGTGACGCGTATCTTGAATAGACACTCATAGCTGTGCCTGGCATCACTTATTGATGTAATTGACTGGTTTTGACGTAAGGATAAAAAAGAGCAATAAGAAAGAAAGAAGCTGGGAGAAGAGAAGGAAAGTTGGTTGTAAAATTCAAAACAAACAAAAAAATTGCAATGATTTTTCAAATGTAAACAAAGGCACGTGATGTAATTTCCTATTTGGGAACTGATCTATACACGTGATTCTATTTCCTATTTAGGATGCTACTAAGATAATTATAGCACAAACAAGATTAATTATAATTGGACTCTAGGTAACAATTAACTACTTTTGAACAAGATATACAGACATAATTACACCCCAAGCACATTTGAGATACCTGTTTGCAAATGCTCCCTAACGACAAAATAAAAAAAAAACTCAAAAGGTAACTAACTTCGGATCTCTAGGTAATCCATCTTTATCGATATTATGTCTAGATAATTCTTGTTGTGTATATTCTAACCTTGCTTCATCAAATGTTAATCCTTTATTTCTCATAATTGATTTAATCTCTTCCTTAGCAAATGCCAGAAGTCCTTGTCTAGAATCTCCAGATGTAATATTATAACTTAAATTAAACGTATTGCTACTCAACCCATCTTCTATATCTTCGTCAAATGATGAAGGAATATGATCGTAGTATCCCATCTGTAGTCTTCTTCTTGTTCTATATCTATCATGTATTGCTATCAACTTGTGTCTAAAATGAAATAATAATAGTAGAATCCCTGCTACAATAATAAATAATACTAATTGATTATTACTGACCCATGTAAATCGTGATACTGATGACATTGTATGCACATCTTCTGCCGGCTGTTGTTGTTGTATCAATTCTTCTGCCATTGCTATGGTGGATGTAATATCTATATATATACGTCTGTATTATACAGCCTAAGTATACGATGATGGTTAAAACACGTTTATTCTGAATCATGCGTTTTTTTCGGCTGTTTGGTTGGGGTCAGATTCAAATTTACAGCCTCGTTAATTTTACTCAGAAATCTTATTTTTGCATCCATTAAAATGGGCAAAACTAATTACCCGATTAAAGCTTAATATGCCTGTGCTATATATTACTACAAAAAGATACATAAAAGGAACAAATACAAACGATACTTGAATATAAACAGAGAGAGTTAATATAAAAATAATCACTAAACAAAATGAAAAATAATAGAATGACGAAAAGGGATTATGGCAATTTAGCATAGGTGATTTCAATGTTTCTACCACCATATAAATAATTGTCCAAATTTTGAATAGCATTATCAGCCAACTCAGCTAATTCAAACTGCACTACAGCATTTCCACTGGCTCTTCCAGTGGCAGGATCATATTGAATTTCAGCACGAGTGGTTCTACCAACAGTCTCAAACAATTCATATAAATCATCATTTTGAGTAGCAAATGGTAAATTTGAAACATAAATAGTATCGGATCTTTCTCCATGTCCAGTAACACCTTCAGTAAATTCACTATTCCTCAATGCAGGTCTATTGGAAGAATATGACGTATTGGCAGAAGATACTGGTGCAGACGATACTCTGTCTTGGCGGTGGTCTTCGTGACTACTGTTTCCTCTATAGGAATCACGTTCACGTTCAGGTCTAACTTGGGTACGCCCTGGACGAGTGTCAAGTTTTCTTCCTTCAATTTCATATCCTTGAAACATTTCAATGGCTTTATTAGCTTCTTCCGGAGTATTAAACACAACAGTACCAAACCCTCTTGATTTCCCCCAACTATCAAGTCTAACATCAGCTCTAACAACTTCTCCTGCATCTCTCATTATATCCTTCAATGCTTGCCAATTTATTGAAAATGGTAAATTACCAACAAAAATTTCAGTACCTGGTTTGGTTGGTTGATCTCTAGAAGATGGTTGTGGTGGTCCTCTTCTGTCATTGTAACTATCTCTACTTCCTGTTCTTGGTGTTCCTCTACTATATTCTTCTCTTCTTGGTGGGAACAGTTCTTTCTTTTCTGGTGGTGGATAATCTTGTCTCACGAATATTTCACGTCCACGATATTCAAATCTATCAAATTTATCAATAGCATCACGAACATCATCTTTAGTAGTGAATTCAACTGTAGCCATACCTCTTGATCTACCTCTATTGGTAACGATATCAGCTCTGGCTATTTTAAATTCTTTGCCAAAGATAGCTTCGACATCTTTAGAAGTACAATCAAATGGAATATTTCCAATGAAAATAGAATTATCATAATTTCTTTCAGTTTTGGAACGATAAGTATCGTCAGATGAACCATGTGAAGAACTATAATCTCTACCTCTATTACTAGAGGAGAAATCTCTAGAACTGCCGCGACCGCCTCTATAACCACCGCCACCACCTCTTCTATCACCTCCGTAGTCTCGTCTACTATCACCACCTCTTCTATCGCTTCCATATCCACCTCTATCACGGGATGAATATCCGTAATCACGTCGAGACCTACTGGATTCACTACTAGATGCTGTGGCAGCGCCAGAGTCTGAACCAGATCTTTCTCTAACTGGCGATCTATCTCTTACTGGCGAACGTGAACGATCCTAAACCAATGTTAGCAAAAAAAAATTCCGAAGAAGAAGCAAGAAAAAAAAATTATAGAAGCAACAAACACATTTTTAATCCGAACCAAGCAAACCCAACACCCGGTTTCTTCTTTGCCTCCAGGTCTTAGCGTCGTTCTAGTTTTGGCAAAAATAAAGCACACATCTAGCTAGCAACATCTACTGACCCAAAAGCAAAAAAAAACTTACAGGAGGAATTAAATTAGCGACGTAGGGCAAAAAGCCAACCCCACCAAAATTTCAATTCACTCACACATACATTGAAAATACCGCCACTCTCTTTGTCCTAACCATACCTTTTTTATTCGCAAAATCATCCAAACTACCAGTCCTTTGCAAAGGAAGATCAGGAATAGCAAAGCAAAGCAACTCCAAAAAAAAATGATATTTGTTACCAATAATTTTTTTTCAAATTAAAATTTTTTTTAACATACTCTTGAATAATCATCAATATCCATACCTTCCATTGTTGTCTATTTCTTTATTCTTTTTTTAATATACCGTTTTTAAAAATACAAACTAGTGATATAAATGGAAATATGAACCTTCTAATAACTAACCCGGGATTTCTAAAATGAATTAAGTTTTGATTTGGGGTTCTTTTATATAAAATACAAGTGATGAACAAAGACGGCGAAGAGTTTGTCTCTGAAAAAGATGTCGAAAGTTTTTTTTTGTTGTCAGAAATTTTTCATTAGTAATTTTGAGTAAAGATACACGACCTAATCAGTATGTACAAAATAACAAAATGGTGTATGTTATTCTCCAGCATTTACTACGACAGCTACGTATTATATTAAAGAGCCTATATATATTCAGATTACTTCTCAGGAAATGGTAAAACCAATCTTCTTTCAACTTCCGTTTCTTTATTTACTTCTTCTTCACCATCAAATTTTAATCGTACAATTTTTCCATCTTTCTTATTCCCAACAACTACAGCAGGATAGAAGGTAGTAGTCTCAGGATATCTAGCTAATACTTTCGTTCCATATACATAATTCACCAATCCACCTTCTTCCACCTCATCATCGTCCTCATCCTCGTCATCCTCATCCTCATCATCATCTCGTTCATTATTACGTTCTGGAGGAATCAATAAAATCTCTTTATACCCTGCCCTGAATGTTTGACCCGGGTTATTATTTTCATCCGGCTCAGGATCTCTAATCTCAAATTTCATCTCACTTATAACTTTTACAACTTCACATTGAATCCATTCTTCAGAATGACGGTTTTTTAATTTATACGCCACTTCTGACCCCACAATCACCGGTCCTGAAGGGTTATATTTCGATGTCCAGAATGAACGACCTACTTTTCTCGTATTCTTGGATCTGCCTCCGCCTCCTCCTTCTCTGGCTGAGCTTGTCTTAGAAGGAGTTCCGGTTCTAGTGGCACGTTTATTGGATACTTGTTCGGATTTTTTAGAAGCGGCGGCAGCTGCAACTGCAGCTGCTTGTTGTGCAGCGGCACGTTTTTGTAATTGTTCAATTATGGCCATTAGGTTTTGTTGTGAGGTGTCGATTAATCGTTTAGCAGTTCCTATATTTGATTTATGATCTATGATATCTTGTTGTAATTTTATGAGTTCATCTGGTGGTAATGTTGAAAAATTGGTGGCATCATGAGTGTTGTTGAATGAAAGTGATTCATTGGAGTTACAGATATCTTGAAGTGATGCTATTACTATGTCCCAGTTACCTTCTATTTCTTGTGTCATAATGATTGTTTCTAGGGTTGATCCAACTGTTTATTCCGGTTGTGTTGTTGTGTCGGTATAGATCGGAAAAACCTGATTTTTTTTTTTGGTTCCTTGCTCCCTCTCAGACAGTACCTTTTTTATTCGTATAGAGGAAACCTACAAGGTCCGGACAACTGGCAAGTTTAAACCGACAGACCAAAAACTATCGTATGCATGTCTGTACTATCTTACAAGTCGTGTCTGGTCTAATAGAGATTGTGAACATCAACCAACAGAGACAATACCATAAGCAACGGCATTCAATCCATGGCTTATCATTTGATTATGTCGTGCTATCGATTATTAGCTACACAAGTTCAATTATTACTAGTTTATATTATCTATTTGATTCTTTGATCAAGAGTCAATATGAATATCGATTTCCTATATTTCCAAAGATTCCAATCTCGATTCTGTTAATAATTATCGAATTAGGAATCTTGATTATGTTTGTAACGATTGTACTTCAACTCATCATGTATTATCACACCAAATCCAAAAATCAATATATAAGTCCTCTAACCAAACTTATCATTGTCTTGATGGTTGTTGGATATGGGTATATCATCAGACAATACATTTATAATCTAGATATGATCTACAAATTAGATATTATTGATTATGTATGGACCATGGGGAAATTGGCCGATATTTTCCGGTTTGTTCCGTTGATAACGATGAATTGGTTCAATGATTCCATAGTGGGTTTACACCCTAATTGGATAACATTTTCGCTGTTTTCTAATATACTTTGTATATGCGCTCGAATAAGAGTTGGGTTTGAATTCAATTGGTGGGATATCCCCGTGAATTTCTCCTGTTGGGTAATACTTTTGATCCAGTTTATGTTGCTATTGGTTTTGAAATGGCAAAGGAATGCCTATATGCTGAATGATATTGTGAAATAATAGTAAGTAATTAATGAAAAACTAGATATAGACAAATAGAAAATTGTACGTTATTTTTCGAAGAGCTAAACCTGACTATAAAAACACATGCTAGTAAAAATTTTATAACAATAGTAATAATGCAATAATGACTTTAGTTAATGTTTTAGACGTTTATAATTTCCCACCAAGTAACTTGACAGCTAAATGTACCCCATAACTGATCTTTCTATCTTCGTCAATCAAATACTTTGGAGGTTTTTCAGAACTGTTTTGAGGAGCAAGTTCGTCTCCTTCTTGTGATTGGTTACCGGCAACTTTTTCCTTCACGATAACATCACTATCCACTGGGATAGAGATAGGTTTTGGTTGGAAATCTTTCAAAGATAATTCTGAAGCATGTTCCATCAAATGATCAATTTCATGTTTCATTTTCAGTTTTAAATTTGCATCTTTAGTAATGATAATTGCATTACTTTCCAAATCTAAAGAATAAGCTCTTTTGGTATAATTTGAAGATCCGATGACGGTAATACTTGGTTCATTTTCTTCTGGAACAGTAACCCATAATCCTTTAGCATGATATGACCAACCTCCTGGAGTATTAACTATTCCATTTTGCCATTCATAAACTGTAATTAAAGATGATTTACCCAAATCTTTAACTTTTTCCAAGAATCGTTTTGCAAATAATAAATAAGCTTCTGGAAGATAATATGATACACCAGGAGATTTATAAAATGAATTAGCCTTTGGAGAAGCAGTAATGACCGAACCTTGAGCTTTACCATTAAGTAAACGTTCTTGAATTTCTGGTAACATATTGAAATATCCTGCAGTAAACCACCATTTAATCTTGGGTGAATCCAAATAAGCTAATATTCTTAAAATTGCTGGTTTTTCAGTAGAACAATCTTGTAAATGAGGAAATAACGGGGTGAATTGAGATACTGGATATACAATTGTATCATAATCTTCATGATCCAGGAATTCTTTAAATGCCCCAAGACTATGTTGTTTTAAGATTGGTTCTAAAAGATAGGAAGAATCACTAATGAAACGTTCTCGATTCATATGAGGTTCACAAGATTTATTTGAAGTTGGCCAAGACATTCTAAATCCTTGTTTTAATTGTTTTGTATTAACAATTTGATATGATAATGAAGAAATTGCCATATGAATTCTATAATAATAATCAGTTATTGATTTGTTTTTGAAAAGATAATATCTATCTTGTCTATCAGTAAAATAATCTTGTGATAAATTAGCTCCTGATAATATAATTTCATCATCAAATCCATATAATTTCATATGTTGTAAACCCCAACCTTCATTAATACGTTTTGGAGTAACTGATTTAGTTAATCCCGATAAATGAGGTGTATGATACATTCTAACATCTATTCTATGTTTACCAAACTTTTCAACCAATGGAACTAAAAGATTAGCTGAACATGGTTGGTGAGGTGCTTCTCTTGTACCTCTTAAAGCATCAGTTAATATATAAACTTTTAAATCTTCATTTGTAGTTAAAGCGTCATCAATACATTGAATTAATTCATGTTGAGATTTCCCAATGTACAAGGAAGATAAATAAACTCTATTCTTTGCAGTAGATATCTTTTGTTTAAGAGTATTATAGAATTCATTAGGTTCAGTTAAGATATCTATTTCACCCAGTTTTAATAGAAATCTTGGAGCAATTGAATCTAATTGTTCAAAAATGGTTTTTAATCTTGGATGGAAAGTATTTGCTAAATCATTTGAAATGGTTGGATTATTGGTTGAATAATTTCTAATCGATGAATGTTGATTATTTTGATTATTATTATTATTATTAAATAAATAATTATAAATTGAAGATATCATATGTGGATTCTTATATGGTAGTCTATTAATATGTGTTGTACTGGTACTATGAGTAAATGTAGTAGAAAGAGAGGTCGTGTAATAAGTTCTATAATTTATAAATCTTCTTCGTAAAAGATTCATTGGGTATAAAAACCAACAAGAGAGATGACGAAAAGTAAATATATGTATGTAACTCTAACTAAAAATGGTCAAGAAATTTTTCTCTCTCTCAGTTTTTTTTGCTTATCAATTTTTTTTCATTCTCTTTTTAACAAATTTCTTTTTGCCCAACTTTGACAGTTTTTGGTTTTTTACGACATTTGTTGGTTTTTAAACGATGATGCACCAATTAATTAATTAATGACAGTAACGGTTTCTCACACATGGAAATTAATGCGACATTCTAATTGGTCAAAGTATCAATTCATTAATTGAATTACACAATATTACTCAAACACATTCATATTAAGCCCCCCCCCCCTATCCCCCGTGTTGTATCGTTGTTTTCAATCATACCCTTTTGAGGAAGATGAAGGTTTTGTTTTTGGAGAAAGGAACTTTCCCAGGGTATAAAATCTAAGTGGGGTTTGGGCCCGGGCTTTTTTATGCATTGAAAATCTTAACCAGAATTGGAAGTAATTGACAAAAAATCTCGTATTGCCATGAACATGCGTTCTGTTCTGCAACATTACACCTGGAAGTTTTAATTTGGGAGAATTGGAGATTTGTTCAACGGATGACACATTTCCCAAAACAGAAATATTGTGCATTATCCCCTCGATCTTTTTTTTTTTGCAATCGTTAATTTGTTTTCAACAACTTGGTTGACATATCTTGGACAGAGTAGGACCATTCCCTTATAGAAATCAAAAGAAGTTGCAATTGAGCAAAAAATTAGCCCCCGGACAAACAGAAAATACTCGTAAAAGCTTAAATGCTCGCGTAGTTCTACATCTCTATTTACATGTCTCTATTGTCTAGTCTAAGTTTGTATATACAAGTAGGTGGAACTTATCTGGTCTTACCACCTACGGCTTTGATAACTAAAACATCCCCATCCTCAACCATATAATCTTTACCGTGTCTATATTGCTTACCTGCTGACTTTAATTTGGCTTCATCAAATTTATCCAACTTAGATAAATCATCCCATTTATAGGCTAAGGCATTGATGAAATTCTTTTGTAAATCCGTATGAATCAATCCTGCTGCTTCAGGAGCAGTACTTCCTTCTCTAAGAGTCCATTGTCTAGCTTCAATGTCTCCACATGTATAAAATGAAATCAAATGAAGCACTTTTCTCATTTCTGATACTACTTCACTAATGGCAGAATCTTTTCCAATCAATTTTACGTATTCTTCTAATTCATCACCTTCCAATTCAGTCAAGGTAGTTTCATGTTTGGCGCTTACAAGAAGAACTTCATCAGATTTACTATTTTCAGTTATCCATTCTTGAACAGCACTCAAGAATTGATTTGTTCCAGAAGCATAATCTTCCTCATTCACATTCAATAAATAAACAGTTGGCTTAGCGGTTAATAAATTCAAAGTATTAATAAATGCAATCTCCTCATCTGAAAACTCATTAATATCCATATTACTAACTTTTTGTCCATTCCATAAATGTTCACTCAATCTATTCAAAACATCATACATCATATTCATTGATATCTTATTAACCCCTGGACGTCTTTCAAGCTTCTTACAATTTTCAATCTCCTTATCCACAATTTCAACATCTTTAAGAATCAATTCATCACTAACAATCAGTAAATCACGAACAGGATCTACTGAATTTTCAATATGGGTAATCTCATCATCCAAAAACCCTCTCACAACTTGATAAATCCCATCTACTTGTCTAATATCATTCAAGAATTGATTTCCTAACCCCTCACCTTCCGATGCCCTTCTAGTCAATCCAGCAATATCCCAAATTGTTAAACTTGAACTTACCTGTTTTGAAGACCCGAAAATCTTTTGATAATGATCCAATTTGTCAGATGTAACTTTTGCTAAAGCTTGAGATGGTTCAATAGTGGCAAATGGATAATTGGCAGGGTTTCCAAGTTTGGATTTCGTAAGTGCTTGAAAGAAGGTTGATTTTCCCACATTGGCAAGTCCAACTAATCCTGCTGATAGATTGTTTGATGGTCGGCCGAGATATTTTGGTATGAATGTTGATGAGGCCTTTTTTGGTTTTGCTAATTTGATGGCAGTCGTGGTGAACTGTCTTATAGATAGTTTCATCGTTATGAAAAGGGGGACAGGGTGGGATTTCTTGAATACTTGTTGTTGAGAGGAATGATGGTGCCATCTTCATCTGAAAATTTGGCAACACATTTTTTTTTTCTTAGGGAGGGCAGGCTGCAAAGAATGAATGAGGAACTATTTGGTAGAATGAATACCAATGAAGAAACAGACGAAGAAATATGGAGAACTATTTTGAAGCGATATCTTTTATTAAATGGTGGGGTTAACTCTATATAATCTCTGTCTAGTATATCTGTATATATATACCTATAAATAAATAAATAAAATTACAAAGCGTACTTTGATTTCAGTCTTAAATATTTCCCATATTTATAAAACAAGAATGGAACTGGGATCATGGCAATTCCCACACATCCAATCATAGTGGAAGCGTATTTGATTTGCATATTGACAAACATCTGTTCGGAAAACAAGGGGAAAGCAGCTCCAAAAGCAGATCTAAGGAATGTATTACCAGCTAATGCTGATGCAGCCAAGAATAAATAACAATCTATAATATAATTCATACATGGTAAGAAAATCAACATTAATCCATTACCAACAAATGCAGCACCAATCGTAGGGACGATCCAATGAATCTTGTCAGGATAATCACCTGTCCAACCCAACCAAAAGATACCAATCACAAAGGTAATTGATCCAATCATCATTGGTGGTAATCTTTCTTCAGCAACTGGACGTCCACCATTTTTCTCCATCGCAATATTATATCTATTTTCGAAATAAATGATAATTAAACCACCGGTAAAGACACCAATCAACATTGAGATATATGGTAATTCAGCTACACCTGTCATAAAATGGTAATTTCCTTGGAAAATCAATGGAATAGCAGTAAGGAACATATAAAGCATACCATAAATGAAAGCGTTATATAAACTGACTAAGAAGATAATTGGTTCTGTAAATAACATCTTCAAAGGTCTTGCAATATTCTTTTCCACGATTTCTTTAAGGGATAAAGAAAGTTCTTCATGTGGTGCATAAATCCCCCAATTTCCAGTACGTCTACGTAATGTTTCTGCTTTACGTACCAAAATTATAGGATGATGAGTTTCTTCCAAGATAAATGTATTTATGAGCAATGCAACTACTCCAATGAGACCACAGAAGTATGAAGTCCAACGCCATCCCAAACCAGGGTTCTTTACTGTAAACCCACCAATAATAGGGGCTAACATCGGACCACCAAATAAAATCATAGCAAAAATAGACACGGCGGTACCTCTAATTTTAGCTGAGAATAAATCAGTCATGACGGCAGGTGCAACAACCAAAGGAGCAGCACCGACAAATCCCGCGAAAAATCGACAAATCATAATAGTTTGGAGATCTTTAGCAGTAGCAACTGCAAATGAAAAACAAACATATCCAAAACATGATATCACCATAATAATCTTTCTTCCAAATAATTCAGAAAGAGGTCCATAAATAACAGGACCACTAGCAAAACCAAAAACAAATAATGAAGTTCCTAATGAGGCTACACTAATTCCAATATGATATATTTCCATTAATTCCGTGGTGGCTTCTGCAAACATGGCTGACCCCATAGAAACGGAAAGTGCTGCCATTCCAACCCCGCAACAGAATAACATTTTCTTAAATGTCGAATAGTTATGAGGATGAGTTGGATCATCAGGTCCATCAAACATGACAACATAGGGTGTTCTGTCCCCTAATAATGGTGGATATGGTCTATCACCACCCATGAGAGGTAATGGTTCATCAGTTGTTCTTGCTTCGGAAAGAAGTTCCTCGGCTCCGGTGAGTCGTCTTGATAAACTCCTCGAAAGGGCGGTATTTGTTTCATATTCGGAAAGCTCGTCTCCAAAAGCCATATTTGAATGGTGGCTGTTATGAAGGTCATTCAGACTGTTGTCGTCATCGGTGTCATCTTGACCTTGGAATGCTTTAGGTTCTTCGGCTAGGCTTCCCTCGATAGTGGGGTTACTGTTATGACGAAGATTATTATGGTCCATATGTTCAGTAGATGAGGACGTATTTATATCTGTCATTGTCAGATTAACTTTTGATGAAGAGTCTTCTAGAGTTGACATTCTTTATGATTTAACAAAGAAAAGAAAGAAGAAGAAGAAGAAAAGATACAAGAAAAAAAGAAGAATAAGAAGAGAAACAGTTATTTAAACGGAAAGAAAAAAATTTTTAGAACAGGCAACGAATTATTTTTTTTACATCCGAAGGAATAATAATTAAAAATAATAATTGATAAAAAAATAATAGCCAGTTGAAATTGCGGCGATATACACACCGGGTTTGTTTTCTTAATTTGGAGATCGGCAATCAAAAGTAAATTCCGCCAATAGAAATGATGTATGGTGATGATCATCAGAGATATTGGATGTTATCAATATAAATAGTCCTAATTTAGTAACCGAATTTCTTTCGGTTCGCAATTTCTTTTAATGTTCATGCGAGCGGCACCAAAATGGAACGATTTCGATAAAGCAACTTATCTCAGATCCGGTAGAAGAAAGTCACATATTTTTTTTCATTGAGGTAAACGTGTTCATGATATATATATTATACGCTGATCATTCTCGTCTTTTTGTATATAGCAATTCACCCAAGATAGAAATTTCTCAAGCTGTCAAATCAATTAGACTTATAGCTCCCCCACTCCGGAACGGATATATTTCCAACAAAGTGAAAAAATCCAGCCGAAAAATAATGTTGATAAATCCGATAATTATTTTTTTGCTGTACTTTTAGTGCGGTTTTATTAGTCATCCTTACAAAATTTGTCTCGATTGAGAAATCACGGACATAACTAAAAGAGACAAACCCGATATTTTCTTCCCGGGTAAATCTATTTTCACAAAGAAGATGATATTGTTTCAGTAACAATTGGAAGTTTCGCAAAGATTTTATTGTCGGAAAACAAAAACAGTTCATTCACAGCAAGTTAAATTCAAAAGCCACCCCCCCTTTCCTTCAATTGTAACTAAAGAAAGTGTGGTCAGTTTTCTGACTTCGATTGGATGCAACTATCAATATTTCCGATACGGCCGCAAGATGTGATTATTCTATGACACATTCAACTTATCTATATTAGTAAGCATCTCCTTGACAATTTGGTTTGTCTCAAATAGATATGGGTCATCAAGATCTTAGGTTCTTCCGTTCTACGGCCGAGAATAAAGTTCTCTTATATATACATGCATGTCTCACAGAGCTCCTTTCTAATGAGTCCTGACTCTAATTTTCAAAATGAGATCGTTTTATTCTCCCCACTTCTACCCCAAAAGTTCTTACTCATCAGTTGATGAATAGTGTTTGCTAAAAGACTATTGCAGCCACATTGCAGCCAAAGTAAACAATGTATGTAAGATTGGATGTTTCTGGACGCGCAGGAACGGAGTAAAAACCGTTCGTGCGAAATTGACAGGCTTGGGTGCGAAAAGTTCCTGCAACAATCCATAAACCTATATAGGTCATAAGATTCCAATCTAAATATATGGTATATAAATATTATGTTGAATCAAGAGACCTAAACTGCTATTCAAAGCTCGTGAATGCACCAATAGATTCAGCACCAATTGGGGTCAAGTACCTTCTCTTATCGAATATTTCTAACGATGGATGATGATTTCTGATGAGTGATTGAGATTGTTCCGGATCCCAAGGATGTTGAATTAAACCCTGAAATATGTACAAGAGACATTCTAAGATATATAGAGGAAGTTTTGTAGCAACGTTGATCTATTTGCGATTGAGGACTAAGTTTTGAAATTTTGGCAATATAATTTGCTAATTTTACGAAAACAAAATTAGACCAAAACTATTGCATCAATGTACTTATTAATATCTAGAAGGTTCAGATAATGGATATTTCACAGTCCCTTTTTGATACTCAATGTTAAACTGCCATATACACAGATTTAAATACCTTAGATATACAAGCAAATTTAGCGCTACCAAATAAAGAACGTGATTGTCATGTGAAAGTCACGCTTCGAAAGATTTCCCTTTTATTTAGAAAGATTTATAAATTCTTAATGATATAGTGGGAATATTTCCAGAAGAGACACTTATACTTTATAATCGCTTGATTGTAGCAAAGTATAAACAAAAGTGACGTGTGAGATAAAAAGTTTTTGAAGCGATTAAACTGAACTCTTACTGTGAAAGTGAACACCCCTTTCGATGTTAAGTTACCAAGAATGGGTTGACAATGTATCGAAAAGTAATATTCAGTATTATTAGAAACCAATTAAGAACACCCCTCTAAACCTATACAGTAGTAGCTAACAACCAGAATAGATGAAAATGCTTAAACAAATATTTCACATCCTTCCCCAAGATCCCCGACCTCAGACCTCAAAATATCACCTGATATTAAACAACTTGGCTTTCCCCCCTTTCCGTCGGAGAAAAACATATCCTAAAAACGAGTTATTGCAATATATCATTCACTTCTTACTCGTACTTGGCATTGTCGTAACTGGTTCATTAAATCGAGGGTCCAAGAAAAGCAACCAAGTGTAATATTCCGCATGGTTTTAACGAGAAAATAAAGATATGCAGTGCATAGCATAATCCCTGATAAGCTCACATCAGATGGCGTCTTGCGGCTGTTGCGGTAATTAATATCCTCGACAGGTCTAAATCCGACAAGATTAATAATACTCGTGTAATACGAATTTGATTTTCAGGACCATCGCAATCTCCGCGGGGAAGTGATTAGACTTATTCGTTTACTCGGCATGAGACTGTGATATTGTCTCATGGCATGTAATGTATGCGACTTCCAAGGATTCGGAGAAGGCCAGGCTCCAACTCTGGAACATCGTTGCACATAGGAGGCGGCCCTGGTTCTTTAAGTTTTCTGGCCCAGGAAAGCAAGATCCATTTCGTGCTTTATTCATTCAAATTTATATTCTCAAGGGCCGAAGTATTGTCTACAGCTAATTCAACATCTTTAATGTCATCTCATCTTAGGAGCAATGTATTACATCTTACGACCTGAATCATGGTTAGTAAGTCCGAGGTCACTAAACTTCAGGACAAAAGGAAATTACCGGATTATGGGCAATAATTAATCAATCAGACCCTGGAATTATCATTCTAAGTTGAATGGCAATACCAAGAAAAACAATCGGTAGCTCAGTTCTTCTCATCCTTTGCTTGCTTCTGGCCACTGTCACCATTCAGTACCCAGTTGTCAAAATATAATCAACAACTAAGAGCTTTCAATGGGGATAAGATCAATCAAATGATAGTCTCTCATTGAGTTTTCCAACAATGAAACCCAACAACACAAAGTTAAAAATCTTGCAACACCAGAAAAAAAATGTTGGGGTGAGAAAATGGAATGATTTGAAAAACTCAAATGATGATTCCTTTATCTCATCATTAAGGACAACCCCCGTTAGCTAATAAGCTTCGTAAGAAAATGTCCTCGAAATCATTACTTGATCTCCCATTGGGAATTAGATTAAAAATTATCCATTACCTTCCCCAACAAGCCATCATTAATCTTGCATTGACAAATTTTGAATTTTACCACCCATGTATGAAACAACTCTATCGTGAGATAGCCATCCAACCAGATCCGCCATTACGGAATGATAATAGATCCAGAGAGAGTGACTTTCAAGATACTTCCAAGACAGTGATTTATGGATTTCAGCACAAACGGGGAAAGATTGTGAAAGCAGAAATTCAAGAAAAGATGATTGTTGCCAGATTGAAGGTTCTAGTGCAGAGTTTGAAGGTGAATCAGGAATTAATCGGATATATAGAAGAGATATACGTGCTTGGAGATCAATGTTCAAAGCATGAGGATATTGCTGGGGTGTTGAATGAATTGATTGGGGTATTGGAGAAATTGAAACGTTTTTATGTTGGTGATTACAGACTAAGAAAACAATTGGATATGTCTTGTTTGAAGCTCGAATCTGTTGTTGTTGACGAAGAAGATTTGCAATACGATGAGCATGTGGAAGAATTATTGATTGGCCACAATGAAACATTGACTAATTTGAACAAGTTTGCGCCTCATTTGAAATCATTGATTTTGCCTGATGATAGAATTGAATATTGGAGCTGGATGAATCATAATTTACTAAGACATAAAATCCATATGCCCAAACTTGAAAGGATTAAGATTGTATTTAGTATAGAAGAATGGGAATTAAACTTACAGTTGATCGAATTGATCAGCTGGGAAAATATAACCCAATTAGAGTTGATAATAGGATACAAAGAGAACGAAACAGATTACGTGATTGATTTCTATAATTTAATTCCCGAATGTCCTAAGTTAATCAAGCTTTCAATTATCCAAGGTGATATATTTCCAACTCATTCCGTAAATGAAGTCTTCGATTTGAACACCTTTAACTTTTTGACAAATGTCTTATCTACATCACCCAAATTGTCCTATTTGTCTATTAAACATAATACATTACAATTAGGAGACTTCCCTGATGGAGTTGAAGGAAATTATTTCAGAAGATGGGAAATATACATGGTAATCTTACCCAAAATAATCAACTCACATAAACTCATTGTAATATTACCAAACTTGTTGCAATCATTTGCAGGGTATGAGCAGTACATGAACCACATCTTATGGAATGGATGCAAGTGTTCTTATTGTGAAAAATGTCTTGGAAAACTAGACAAGTACTTATTGTATCACAAATACTTCAATTCGAAACTTGGAAAATACAGAGACTTAAATGCTTCTCATTTATTCACCACAATAGCTTACCAATTAAACCAACGGATGGTACTGGATGAATTATTGACACAATTGAACCATTTAGCCTTTCCATTGAAAAATAAACTTTGGGACTTCCATTGGAATACTAGTGGGAGACGTTTTAGATGTTATGATATCCAAACTATAGATCAAGAGGAGTATGATGACGACACATATGTTCCCCAATCTGAGATTGAATGCAAATTCGATAATTCATTGTATTCATACGTGCCTTCAAGTATGGCACATTATGTAGATGGATTAGTTCAGAAACTAATAAACTTGAACAGAGGAAATGCTGAGGCTGATCAAGATGAAGAATTAGTGGACGGTGGTGATGTGGCATTTAGATTAAATATTCATAAATTAATTATCAATGGATTCAGTTACACTCTTGATAAAGAAATTAATGGTACCCACTTTTACGAGAATGTTTACGATCGGTTGATTACTTAACCTTCTTTGGCAAGAGTTTTTTTTGTTATCAAAGGATACACAAAAGTAAGGGTTGTTGATTATACTTTAGACGGTTTATTAATTGTTCTTACACAAACGGAAATGTGCCATCATTCCAGACCCTGAACCATTTTTGTGGTTCATTGTCTTAAGACAAACAAGAGATATTTTTTTATATTAATCTAACTGTAAATATATTTTATTTTAAAAGATGCAAAAAACACCTCTCAAATCAATATAATCCTGAAATATTTTTTATTTTACTTCGTAAGATTTTCAAAGATATTATTTTTCATAAGGAGATGTGATGATGATGATGATGACATAGACGTGGCTCCAAATCATCAGACAACTCTTGAAAGCCGTTCAAATGAAATCGAAAGTGAACCGAAATGATGGTGATTCACCCGAACGCAATTGTTAACCAATGGTCTAGTACAACTATTTGAAATTCAATCTACCATCATTCAAAACCAAATGAAACGATTTCAATGAAATTTCGTTCCAACTCTGGTCTAATGTCCTGGGTGAAGTTGATATGGATCGGCGATAAGAACAGTGAAATTTTCCTGAAACGTTTATCTAGAATAGACAAATTTACGAGTATTGCAGATCAAATCACATTGCCGTATACCAACAATTCAATGAAGGACAGAAGTCGCATGTTAATTTCCACCTTGCATATCCAACATACGAGGAAGTCATCATCCTTACAATTTATTCTGAAAGAAGATGTACAGATGAACCAAAAGGTGGTTCAATACTGATGAGGTCATTTGAAATTTTCATGCCAAGCCATTTTTTCATGTAAACATTAAATTATTTTGATCTTCCCCGGAAAAATATTTAAGGGAACAAAAAATTAATTCGGCTGTTCTTGCAGTTTTATTGTTCTATTCATGCAATTTCGGTGAATGGACTTTGATTTCCGAAATGGGCTTTCTTCGGAAATAATAGATTGGTTCACATGCGGTTTTATTAGAAATTGCCAGCTTGTTCAGAATATCAATTGTTTTACCTGGCTGACAATGATGGTTATTCTGGTCATTCCCTTGAGACACAACTAATCTTACAATCGTTGATTATTATTTTTTCCTCTTTTCAATGATTCAACCCTGATTCACTATTTTTGGGGGAAATCTTCTTCCTCTAAAAATAAACGCATACGTGCCACCGTGGATGCAAAGTAACCAGATTACATCAAGTTGTTCCGGTTCGGATGTGTAATCTTTTTCCGTATTGAAATTCTTTTTTAAATGTATCAGATAAAAAAATATTGCAACACGATTGTGGATGATGATGATACATAGAATGTAACACATGATGTGACCATCCGTTGCTGGTTTATTAAAGACAGGATCGTCCACCTTCTAAAATACACGATAAGGAAGTTCGGAAGATGGTAACCAACAAGTTAGTTGCACCAATTGCAATGCTTTCCCCACAGTTACGATTTCCAATTGCTTTGGTGATTTTAAAACATTCCAGACGCTGAATTTATGATTGTTACAAATCCCTTGTTTAATTGTTTGAAGACGACATTGCTCTTGCAGAATTCGTATTACGTTTTGGTATTATTTTTTCTGTTTTTATCAAACCTGCATAATTATTTTCTAAATTTGAACCCTTTTTTAATTTTTTAATTTTATTAAAAAATTTCTTGAAATTACAAAATATTATTTGAGTATTAAACAATGGCGTCTAGAGAATCCTTTGTTTTGTCAACAATTCTTTAATGTACTGGAAGCTCGCATACACAATATAGGAGTTTGTGCATAAGTGACAGACAGTTTGCCTCGGAAGATTGTTCGAAAGTTTAAACAACATCAGCAAGCAGTAACAGGTTATGGAAAAATGAGGGGATCATGTAAACATTATATAGAATTATTCAATGTAGATTATTGGTTCTATATTTCATTTCAGAAGGGATGTTCCCCGTAAAATGACTTACAATGGCAATTCCAGAACCAAAGCATGGAATGGACCCCCCAAATCTGAAACTCGAATATTTTTTTTGTTGATGAACAACGGATGATGACCGTTGAGATATTTTTTAAGGTACTTTAACCGCCCTACATTATGACATAGGCGTAAATGCAGGGAGGCAATCTAATTTTTCTGTGAATGGCTGATTTCCGCATCCAATAATTTTTTATCAGATTATGCATAAGGATGACTGCAAAACATATGAGATGGCGGCAACGGGTAGACAAACTGCTGCTAGCGCTTTGAGATACGTTGGACATCTACAGGAATGTCTAAGAAAATTTCAAGCGACGTGTAGTTGACGGAGACCCTTTCCGGATTTATTCTCTCAACGTAAGTGCAAACAAGTATAATATGGACATACACTGAGCCCTACAGGCAATCCAAAACTATCCGTTTCCTGTGTACAAGCTAGGACGCACGGTGCCTACTTGATAGCGTCGTAATATTTCATGACGGTTTGTCAACAATTTGGATATTTTTTAGGCATGGCTGACTAGATCTAGACTTAACCTTTATTACTGTTCGTAATATTTTATTACTGGATCTTCCCCAGCTGATTCCGTGAGGCATTTGCATATTTGTGTTTACGTCACGCTGAGTATCATATCAGGGCGTCACAGTAACGTTCATGGTTCAAATACCATATACAAGAGAAAGCACGATTACGCTTGCCGTTCCTGCAACCAAAAATATCGGCATTAAATCGTACAACATTACCGTCATATCGGTTTCTAGACGGCTGCTAATTTATCTCATCTCATAATCATGGGGATAGTAGGTTTTCCACTTCTAAAAATGAACTGCGGCTAAAAACCGAACATCGCACCTGTCTATAGGGTCACAGAAACAGCTGCAAATAAGAAGACAACCCAAATGAAATTGTTCTGGTGGGATAGGTCATGAAGCTCGGTTGAAGTTCTTCATGTGAGAACTGGCATTGTGGATACGTAAAGCAAATTTCTATACAAACTAAGAAAACATGCTTAAAGAGCCAATGTACCAGAGAACATGTGCGTCACATAGTTACCATGGCTTCAAGCACAAGAAACAGACCACGCAGAAGTCTATCAGACTATAAAGGCATATTTGAATTGAACTTGGCCCCACTAAAGTGCACGAGTTCAAAGGTCAAGATACCCAATTTCAGTTACAATCGAAGAGAATTGGTTACAAAAATTGCAGCCAACTCAGATGTATTTGTGGCAATCCAACACCGTTAGTAAAGCTCGCAGAGATTATTTGCGGATACAAAGGCCACCACCTGAGAAAGGTTCATTAGAATGTCATCTCTCTGCCTTTCTCTATTTACCTATTGTACTTCGATTTAAGAAAGAGGGGAACTTTCTCCAATCGCTAGGGATTAAGATATTCGTGGCAAAGCTTATCCCTTCACCTGAAGAAACTATAACTTAAAATCCCACTCTAAAGGGAGAAAATAATCCAAGATTCCATTTACCTTGAATAAACTCATTATAATAATCGCGCGGCCACGTTAACATCATACCAGACACAGCTCTTGGAAAGCTCTCTTACCAGGTGCCAAGTATCCACAACTTTACATTTTTGAAAAGTGCCAAGCAGCATCTGCAACCATATGTAAGCAAACCGAAAAAGATCAGAGGGCTACAACACAATGTCTGTGCGTGGGGTTGTTCTTCCATGAAGAGTGCAATGTCAGATAAAGTTTTGTGTATCGCACATGCTCAGCGCATGATCTTACTCCAATAGTGTCAATTTTAACCCTTGATTGACGAAAGCGGACAAGTCAAAATTCGGGGTAGTAAATTTGTGTACGTCTTAATCAGATTGAAGACTGTTTGGTGCATGTACTTCAATTGGCTCCTTCGGCTAATGCAAGAAGTATCACAGGTGGCAGTCATATAGCAAGCATAGAATGTGGTAGAGTTAAGAATACCATGGGATAAAAAATTGTGGTCCCTCAAGGGATAACCGTACAATAAACAATTGAATAAGCTGGGCAACGAAATATTTTACCAAGCTTTAAATCAGGCAGGTTTTACGATAATCAGGTTACATTTAGGATGATGATGAATAAATTTGGGATTCTTGGCAGCTGGTTTTTAAGCTTTTTACACATACATAATTTGAAGCATTAATTCTTGGTATGATAAAAATACAAACTTTATTGATGAAGCATCACGAGCAAGAAAGTAAAATATTACATCAATTCAAAGAAAATCCCTCCCCTATCCCCCTTAAGTGAAGCACGCCACGAGAGACAAATGAACTTCTTTAATTATTTCATGTAAGTTTATGCAACTTTTGTGGAGTTTTCTTGTAGAATTTTATCTCTAGATTATGTGTTAACCATTTACGATTGTTTGATGCTTTAATTCAAGAAAGGTAATCAACTCTTAAATATCCAGGATTGCAGGAAAATGAGATACCCGATGGCACAGGGCACTTTACCAATGTGAGCAATGATAACCTTATAGTTAACCTACTGAAACCTGACAATTTTACGGAACGGAAAAGTTCAAAACTGATACAAGATATCAGCCCCGAGAAATGCCCAGAAATTAACTCATTCAGTAATCCCAAAAGGAAAGAAGGTTTAATCTTCCTTGAATGTAACAAGGGTCACCTGATACGTTACCTATAGATATTAGATTAAGGTCTTATCAATGGGTTAAATTATTTTTTGAATATACAAGCGAAAGACAGGGTGACATTTATGATTCTGTATTATGTTACATTTTGGTAGGCGGGTATTAGCAATCCCTATTGAGGGGACCCAACTAGGCAACCAATTAGTCAATCTCAGAATCTATCAAAGGTGGAAATAACCAAATTCTTGTTAAGATGTAGGGTGTATTGGGGGGGGGGGAATTCTCAGCCTAGCAGATTTTCTTGTTCTAAACAACCCTTGCGAAGAAAGCTGAGAAAACTCAAGTGAAGCATTCAAGTGTCTTGCTAACGAATCCTGAAAATTGGAAGGGAGAGGTTTCTTAATTGCCAAGGATATCTGAATATTCGTGTCACCAAAACCTTAATTTTATCATTCGGGATAATTGTGGAAAGGGAAACTTGGCCCTGGCAGAGTCATTCATTTTGCCACAACAAAAACGTATTGCCATCTTTGATGTGTAATTTTTGAAAGTTTGTAGAGTCACTAATTATCACCCATTCCACAATTCGGGAAATGATACTCCTATAGTAGAGTGACACAGCCTTTAGCCCAATCATATTTCAGTGGGTTAGCCATTAATTTTAAGTTCAGTAATTCACTTTCTTCCTGAAACAAAGTTTTTGCTACATGACCCGTTATGAACACTATCCTCTATTTCTCCTCAACGACCGTTTGTCTCTCTACTGAAATGGAACAATAACCTTTTGGAAGGAGCATGCAAATTTGCAACTCGCTTCTTCTTTTCAAAGCTTAAATTATTCTTTGAACGTGAATCTCTCTTCATCTAACCCTACAGGTTGAGTTTGCATTCTGTAGAGCAACATGCTCTTGTGGAACGAAGAGAGATACCAAAGTCTCATCAGCTTTAAGTTATTTCTTCCCAAATTTACAATAGAATAAGAACGAAGTAAAAAATTATATTGAAATACAAAATACACAGACAAAATCCTAACTATAAAACTCCCAACATTTCTCTAATGGTAAACACGATATGTTATTACTCCGAAATGGAAAACCTAAAACCAAAAAACGACACAATCAACAAAGAACTAAAACATCTTATCTTTACATAATATATAAATTATTTCGCAGTGAGCCACGGTCATAATACATCATCATCATTATTAATTTTCTAATTGCATCATGTAGTTGCAACTCATACAAAAGCCTTGGGACTAAGTTTTCCTTTGATACCGGTAGTCATCTTAGATCTCTTATTTTTCCCATTTGTATGTGTCTTATAATGTTGCATACAATTATCTTGTCTTGCAAACCTTGCAGTACATGTTGGCCAAGGACATACATGTTTTCTTTCTCCAGTATGTATTCTATTATGTCTAGCTAAATGACCAGAGGTCGTGAACGACCTTGAGCACACTTTACACACATGCTTCCTCTTTGGATCTTTCATTGTAGAACTGGTAGAACTTGAACTTGATGTACTTCCAAGGGAGTTGGATCGTATTTTAGGTTCTAGTATTTGATCAATTGATTGTGGAGAGTGAGTGAGTTGAACTTGTGGTGCACCGGGCAACACTTGGTAGTGGTATCCTGCGGGTGCTGGAGCTACTACTTGATGACCATGGTGGTGTGGTCCTTGATAGTAGCCATAGTGTGGAGATTGATAAGAATAGGCGGGCGACACTAAAGGTTGTGCTGCTGGTATTGGGATTAACCCCAATGGCGAAGTTTGCATAACTGCTTTATCAGGAGTTGGTTGTCTGACATAGTGTACGCTATTATTATTCAGTTGTAGTAGTCTACCACTACTATTGCTAGAAACAACATAGTAATTGTATGTAGGTGAGGTAGAAACAGGAGATGGTGCCTGTGATACCGCCTGCTGTTGCTGCCGTTGCTTAAACTCGTGGGGTAGTGGTATGGATGTAAGCAATTCATTGAATGATGGTAATACCGGACTCTTCATTTTATCTAATCTACTCGAAAAATTTGGGGGTGTCTGCTGAACTGGTGGGGCAGTAGTAGGACAATTCAGACTGAAAAGCATCATTTATCTGTATGGGCGATTTGTAATTTGATTTAAAAAAGTGGTCTTCAATGAAGAATTAAAAGAATCGTATAATGAAAGTAAAGAAGATATTGGGAAGAATCTACAACAGAGCAGGATGTTACATGATATTTAAATAATCTTATTTTTAAGGTTTACAGGAAATGGAAGGAGAGTTTTTTTTGTTCATCATTTATTTTTTAAAGAATATTTTTTAAAAAGAATATTATTAAAACAAATGATACAACACTAAAAAATATCCTTGTAAAAAATATAGTTCTAGTTTTAGAAAATATTATGAATTATTTTTTTAAGATGCAAGTTTTTTGGATATTCTGGCTTTTCTTTTTTTTTTATTTTAGAAAATAATCATTTAGGCAAGTGCACATAGACGCATAAATTATTATTTATAGTTAAGATCCCTTTGTTTTAAAGGTTTGGTTTTATCTCGGTTTTATTTGTCTGTATGTTACATTCAAGTGTGTTTGTACAGAGGCAGAGTGTTTGGGAAAACAACCAAATATCAATAAGAGTCGAGGAAGTAGAGGAGCCCAGAAGAATAATTGGTCATGCGGATTTACAGAGCGTCTGATGTCACATAACAATTTATTTTCAGAGAATGTCTCAAAGAAAATTGATACATAGAAAAATAAAAAGGGAAAAACGGGAAAAAATAATCTCCTTTGTCACATATATTTTTGGTTACAATTCAACAAACTAAACACCTGTTTTAAATCGGGATAAAATAAAATGCTTAACCCCCCAAGTTTTGGGATCAAGAAAATAAATACACATTGGTTTGTAGAAGGGAGACAACTGACCACCACAATAACTACACTTTTCATAGCAAGAGCAGTGCAGCTATTTCAATTAAATTAGTTGAGATCGATGTTAGATTTCCTACTGTTTTTGATGACTAAAAATGTTAGCCCGATATTAGCAGAACCTTTTTGCAGTGTTCTATTACAAGCATTCCTCAAAGCCGATTTCCTTCTTCAATGTCAAGACTCTCTCCAGCCATATTGTGTGATATTATGCGAAACGCAATATTCACTCATCCCCTGTAACCTAACAACGATAGAACCTTCTTGTTCTTATGGTTAAGAATTCCACCAGAAAACTTTCACAAAACCCAAGTAAACGTCGCCAAGAGAGAAACCGCTAAATCATGGCTTTTTTTTCTTTTGTGATAAGGGTTAGTCATTATGTCTACGGTTATAAGCCTGGGCATCCCTTGGAGATGTTGCATTGAGTTTGTATTTGTAGGACCAGACATGTGCGTCTAAAGTTTATGTAGCCATACTGGGCCCAGAGGAGGAGTGCCGAGGATATGTAGCTCGATTTTCAAGATAACGGTGCATTCGCAAGCAGATACATCATTCAACTCTTCCTCCTTGGAACAGAACCAAACAATGAGTAACTATATGTACAACCTTGAACCTCAAAGAAATGGAGTCTTTGGATTGGTTCATTCTTTCCCGAAATTTATGACACGATAATTGTTCTTACGAAATATATGAGCCCTGAATATGTAGTTGGTCAGTTGATTCTTCGTTGCTCTTCACAGGACGAACGCGCTACCCCTTGTGGTTTTGAGTAAAAGCAGAGCCACGTACCATTTGGAATGTAGAATCTACAATGCCAAAGTAAGTTGTACGTAATCCTTTCAACAGAGAGCACGATTTATTGATCAATAAATGATCCATCTCTGTACAAGTCACCCTATTAATTTTTGCGCATGTATTTTTCCGCTAGCCAATATTTTTTTCTATTGTTTACGATGTGCGGAAGAGTGCCTCAATGTATGGAAACTTTTCGTAATTGTATACAATTTCAGTAGGGTCTGTTTACGCAGTACATTATTTGACCAGTTGCTTCACAGCACTTCAGAGAAAGAAATTTTACCTCTTCATGCATTAAAATTTCAAAGAATTTATGCGTGTGTTTGTTTGTTGAGACTGTATACCGGCTATGTTGTTATGTGGTTCCTGTTTACTGATTTCAGCGCTGGAACCCTGAAATTCAGCGGGGAAGATTTTAGTAAATCGCACAGAGAATTTCTCCAAATATGAACCCGTGGTTTATGATAACCTATGGGGTAGAATATACCTTAAGGACAAATATAATTCGATTGCGGAATTACAGAATGGACATTTTCAACGGATCTTTAATTATAATCACACACGATACGACCAGTCGACAATACAACTAGACTATGTAGCGGTAATAGAACTTTTGAAAGGTATCTGCACAGGGATGCGCCTGCTATAAATACATCCCCGAACGGAATCAATTTTTACTATCTGTCCCGAAATCGTTTAAAAAAGTGTCTTAACGCAGGTTGCATCGGAAAAAGCAGGATGGTCAGATTTTGAAACCTGACCATGTAAGATTTCGGTGGCCCGCACCCGCCCCCACTTTCCTTCAAACAAGAGATCTAATTGCTCCAGAAATTGTTTCACAACCATGTTGTCGTACAATAAAACAATGCGAAAGCGGCAAAATTTCATTTAGAACACCCATTTGTGCTGGGCTCGTGGCAGGGAAACATCGATGAATTGTTTGTCACTCATTATTTGAAAGCCATGATATAAGGTTTGTGCTATATTGCCATCGGACCAATTAAGCAAAACGAATGAATTGAGAATCAAAATCTTGGAAGCGTATATAGGTAAAGTTTAAAACGATCACAAACATGAATATTGCATGAGAATTTGAAGTTATTAGAAAATATATAGTCAGCCAGGAAATAATGTCTATCGGACAACGCTCATGGTATCAATAAAAACTCTACATGTCGCAACGAGGTAGAGTTGTAAATTAACCAGGGGATGTCTTGTAATCTATACTTAAATCTTATGTGTCCGATCGAGATGCGCTTACAGGGCGAGCAAGATAGGATCTACTTTTTTGCGTGGGATTGCCAGATCCTGAGATTTCATCCTTGTGCTGCAACGCTATCGGCTACGTCATTTTCTCATCTGATACCTTCACCTCTTCTACTGTAGCATGGTCTAAATCATAACCAAGGACAATTTTCACCAAATCCGGAAAGGAGTAGAATCTCGGGCAAAATTTTTTCATATTCTACTCATCAATTCCACATATCATCAGGTCTTCTAGATTGAAATAATTTCATCTATTCAATACCATAGAACCTTATTTAGAGGATCCCACAACGTTCTTATTTATGTGTTTTTATGGATTTCGACGAGAGTTTAAGGTTTGATATGCGTGAGTTGTAGATGGGGTTTCTTGTTTCCCCTCTATTCGAATTCACCGATGTTTGTCTAATTAGACATCGTAACCGTATGCACTATGGTCTGGAAATTTTTGAAGATATGATTATTTGGGATATGGACCGAAATTATCGAAATATGAGTTTATGGTTGTTGCCGTTGGTTAGTCAAGGACATGGGCCTTGTGTAGATAAATCATCAAAACTTTAGGCGGCTTCACCGCGGACCTGTCGGGCAACCAAAATGCAATGGACATGAAACAGGGCCTTGCCCCAAAATCCCTCAATTACTCAATTGCTCGGCAAGGGTCGACAACAAATGATCGCCGTGTCATTTTCGACATATTTGATTTCTGTTACTTCAATAGGTTCAAAATCTGCACATGTTACCATTCACAAATACAAGTCTTTCAGGACCAAGTGATATAACAAATTGGGATCTTTCATTTTGGGAAACTATGTGATATGCAGGAATAGCAAATCGGGAGTCGGGTGTTTCTAATTACCAACTCAATTATAAAGCCGACGCGTAAGAAATTCCCTCAGAAGACGTGTATTTCTCCATAACCCTTCTCAGGGACTTATAACACACAATAAATTGATCAGGTTGGGAGTCCTTCCATCAAAATATCAGGTGAGTCTATGTAAATTTCACAACCTAGGGATTCTCCACTTGCTTTTTGCAAATTGTCATTGGGCTTTGGGACCATACGACCAAAAATCAGGTCAGGTATACCTAGTGTTAAAAACCAAGGGTTACACACCCTGACCAGTTAAGAACGTTGAACACGGTTTTCTTCATCAGCTCTCCGAAAGAATAAACGCCATTCACGTATCCCATGTGAAATGCCTGCCTGTTTTAAGGGATTTTTATAACTCCGTCCCATTTCCAGAGGTGTTTCTGTCTAGGATTTATGCTTGGGTTTGATTCACTGGGTGTGTTAGAAACCCATAAGACCGCGGTGATCTTTCACCGAACCCGAGATAAGGCGTCTTGCAAAATGGCCCAGGTAGACGGTCCCTTAGTCAAGGATGAGTAACGAGCAGGATTTTAGAGTATTCGTGCCTTAGGGTCGTACGTTCTCAAAGAATTATTCCTACGTTGAGTAGTGGTTAGTAATCTTGGTACCTCGTATCATGCCATTTCTATTTATAACTTTATGGTATGTCAAAACGGTCGTACGATCAGGGGAACAGAAAAAATTGAACCAACCTTGGGAGCCATCGCCACTTATCTATCTTCCTAGCGGGATATCCCTAGGGTAGAATGTTCACTACCAAATAAACCCTTCTACGCTACCACATGCTCAGTAAACCTTAGTCACGTGAGATTATCAAATTTCGGTTTTCTCCCCAACAATAATCGATCCCAATCTATTGATAAAATTTTCATTCTCCAACAATTAGGGAGCACCTTTCTGACACAGAAGCATTATAATCAGCAAATGTTGAGTAGAATCAGTAAGAGATATATATCTATATCAGTAAACAACCCAGTTTCGATTCCATTTGTTCCATTAGTGAGTGAAACAGGGTTTCCTGGTGCAATTGGGAATACTCCGTTGTTGAAATTACCCAGAATTTCCCAATCATTAGGTCGTAATATCTACGCCAAGGCGGAATTCATGAACCCTGGTGGGTCAATTAAAGACAGAGCTGCGTTATATGTTATACAAGATGCCGAAAAGAAGGGATTGATTAGACCAGGAGGTACAGTTGTCGAAGGTACTGCCGGAAATACTGGGATTGGATTGGCACATGTTTGCCGTGCCCGAGGATATAAATGTGTGATATATATGCCAAACACTCAATCCAAGAACAAGATTGAGACTTTGAGATTATTGGGAGCAGAAGTATATCCTGTTCCAGCAGTTGCTTTCACTGATGCACAAAATTATAATCATCAAGCAAAGAGACATGCGGAATCTTTGGATAATGCTGTATGGACTAATCAATTCGATAATGTAGCTAATAGACAAGCCCATATTGAAACCACTGGACCAGAAATTTGGGCTCAATTAGATGGAAAAGTTGATGCTTTCACTTGTTCTACTGGTACTGGTGGGACCTTTGCTGGTGTTACTAGATATTTAAAGACCATGTCTAACGGGAAAGTCAAGGCTGTTTTAGCTGATCCACCAGGATCAGTATTGTATTCATATATCAAATCAGGAGGTAAAGAAATGATTAGAGGTGGTTCTTCCTTTACTGAAGGTATTGGACAAGGTAGAGTTACTGATAATTTGCAACCAGATTTGGAATTGATTGATGATGCACTCAAGATCCCAGATGAAGATTCCATTACTATGGTTTATAGATTATTAGATGAAGAAGGATTATATCTTGGTGGTACTGGTGCATTGAATGTTGTTGCTGCTTGTGAAGTTGCCAAAACATTACCTGAAAATAGTAACGTTGTTACTGTGTTGGCCGATTCTGCGCATAAATATGCCGATAGAATCTTTTCTAAAGCATGGTTACAATCTAAAGGTTTATACGAAGCAATTCCAGACCATTTAAAGAAGTACGCTGTATTAGATTAGCCCACTTTTATCTTAAATAATTAGTCATAGTATGTTAGTCATAGTTAGACGGTATAGTAAATATAAAAGGTCGTGTAATTGTACTGAAAAAATTCTTCAAATTTTTTTTTTTTTCTGATGGAAGAAATTTGTTTTACCACAAAGTAAAAGAGAAAGTGAAAGAAGAACGAAGATCATCCATCACAACACACACACGACCATCCCCCCTACATACATACAGTACTTTATAAAAGTTTAGAGACATCCAGTACTTAACAACAACCACTCCATCAGTCAGTCTCTACAGATTGCCATTTCCATCCTTTCATTTTTTTAATAGAAAACAAGAAAAGTTAAACAGTTCAAGTTTTTTTTTTGCATTCATTTTTTTGACAGCCAGAGATATTCTCCATATTGGTTGTAAAAAAATTTCATTTTCAAAACATCCATATTTTAGTTAGGGAATTTGTTGCTAATAGATTCCTATTGTTGTTACTGTTATTGTTGCCGTTGTTACCAAGACAAAGATCAAAACATAAATGGAACAACAAATTCATCAAGCAGTTGAAATTGCACTTAGTGGTAACGCTGATGTCAATCTTAAGAATCAAGCATATGACTTCATTAATCAAATCAAATCAACCGAAGCGGGATATAAATCATGCTTAGAAATATTAATAAAATCAACATCCCAACCAGTCAACGAAGGATTGAAGTTCTTTGTTTATCAAGTCATTGATGAAAATATTGATAAATTAAATCAAGAACAATTATTTTCATTAAATTCACAAATCTTTAAAGTATTAGAACAATATATTGCCAATAATATTAAAGATGCTACTCATTCAAGAAACAAATTTGCTCAAATTTTTGCAAAAACCTTTTGTCATGTATATATTAATATCTATCCCAAATTTATAAAAGATTTGTTTTCCATGATTTCCACTAATAACCAATTAGCTCTTGATTATTATTCAAGAATTATCCTTTCTATACATCTGGAAATTGGTGATAAATTCATTTCAAGATCTCGAGAAGGTCAAGAAAGAAATAACTTGTTAAAAGATGCAATTAGATTAAATGATATGGAATCTTTAGTTATTAATTGGTTTAAAATATTGTCCAATCAAAACAATTCCACCGAAATTTTAGAAAACACTCTTAAAATTGTGGGTGCATATATTAGTTGGATGGAGATTGGATTATTTGTATCTGCAGAATATATTAATATCATATTGACATATTTAAATCGAACAGATGAAAGAAATGTTACTTGTGAAACTATAATGGAAATAATTTCTAAAAAAATGCCACCAATTAATAAGTTAGAATTAATTACTTTATTTAATTTCACTACTGTGATTACTTCAATTGGATTATCCGATGATATTGATTTTATGGAACATATAGCGAAATTATTAAATGCAGTTGGAACTGAATTACTTATTGTCATTGAAAATCAACCTGATTTAGTTAATCAAGTGAAAGCAGAATTATTTAGATTATGGCCATTAGTTTTCACATTTTTAAGTCATGAATACGATGACGTATCACAACAAGTATTCCCATTCATTCAACATTATTTATTGACATGTAAAAAGAACCCAATTTTGAATGATATTGAATTAATGTCAACTTTGTTAAATAAAGTAATATTAAAGATGAAATATGATGACGATGATTCTGGCTTGGATGATGATGAACATGAACAATTTATGGAAATTAGATCAAAATTGAAAACTTTCCAAGATACTATTGCAGTATTGAACCCTGATTTATATGTTACTGCCATCCCTATTGTTATTAATGAATCAATTTTTAATGGTGGAGGTAAAGATAATGATTGGAGAAAATTGGAATTGGGATTATATGAATTGAGTAACTTTTCAGAAAGTTTAAGAAACAATTTAATTAATGTTCCTAAGGATTCAATTGGTGAAAGTAAACCATATGCCATTTTCCAAGAATATTTAATTAAATTAATTAATTCTGATTTTATTACCAAAGTTAACCATCCAAAGATTCAATTGGTATTTTTTGAAATTATTGTTAAACATTATAATTTCTTGAATCAACAAGCTAATAGAATGGATTTAATTATTCGAATTTTAGAAATTTTCACGAGTCCTTTAGGGTTATTTAATGAAATTGAAAAAGTCAGACTTAGAAGTTGGTATTTATTCTTTAGATTTATGAAATTAACCAAACCAAGAATAACTAATGAATCATTAGTAGAAGAAATGATTGTTAAATTACAACCATTATTAGTTATAAAAGCAGAATTACCTACTCGTGATGAAGATGATGATGTGGTTGAAAATGGTAATTTCAATAATCAACAATATTTATTCGAAACAATTGGATTATTAATCTCATTGTTGTCTGATCAATCATCAGCTCCAGTAAAGCTGAAATTATTGGATATAATTTTCCAACCATTATTCAATGACTTGGAAAATTGTATTCTGATTCCAGAACAACAACGAGAAAACCAACCTGTCATTGCATTACAAGCCCATCATTCCTTAATGGCAATTGGAACCGTAGTACGTGGATATGATTATGAATTCAATATGAAATATCCTCCTCAAATTATCGAAAAAGTAAACCAAGCAGCAAGGGTGGTTTTAATTACGTTGGAAAATTTCCCAAAACATGAAATCATTAGAGACGCAGCTAGATTTTCATTTGCGAGATTCATTCCAATTTTGAAAAATACAATTAGTGTTCACTTGGCTGAATTGATTACTTTAATTTGGTCAGCACCTAATTTGCAATTGAGTGAATTGAGTGATTTCCTTGGATTTTTAGGACAAATTACTCATAATTATAAAAGTGATGAAAATATTTATCAATTATTAAATAATTTCCTTTCTTCATTATTTCATAAAATATTTGAAGTATTAGATACAAAAACTAGAGAAGAAGAATTAATGCCTGAAATTATTAGAGATAAGAATTTATTGAAAAAAGCCATTTTAAATTTCCTAAGTTCAATGGTTCTTAATAATTGTGCTAGTTTATTGGTCACCGAAACTAATAAAGCGGAATTCCCTGAGATTATTGGGAAATTATTTGAATATTCTTATGATTTATCCGAAACTTCAGTTTCCAAACTTGCCATCAATCAATTAATCAACATTGTGAATGTATTTGGCAATGGTGGAAAGATCACCGACCCTAAAGATAAATATAGTGCTGCATTACCACCAGTTGAAGGAATTGATGAATTCTTGATGAATAAAGTTGTTCATTTATCATTTGAATTACCATTTCAAAAACAAGAATTTGATGTAAATGATGCTCAATTTAGATTAATTGCACAAGAAATTGCCATTTTATTGAAATCTTATCAATTGAAAAAGGGTGATGTTTTTGTTAATTATTTATCAACATATTTGATGGATATGGGATTATCACAAGATTTAATGAATGACTTTTGTATTCAATTGAATAAAAATGATACCAAGGATTTTAAGAAATATTTCATTACGTTTGTTACAAGATTAAAAGGTGGGAAATAATAAGTCACTAAGTTCCTTTCATTAGTTTAATAGAGTTTATTTATATATAAAGAATGGGGACGGCTATCATATTTATGAATTCAGACCTATTGTGAAAAGCAAGTATACCCTCGATCAAATACACACGCATAAAAGTCATTTCTAATATATTAATATTATTTTAACGGTATTTTAAAGATCTAATGAGACCATGGATTATTGTAGAATATCTTGTAGATTGATATTATAGGACGTATTTTTGATAATTATACACGACTAACAAATATTTATTTTTTTGTTGCAAAATCTTCGCGCATTGAATTTTTCAGTCGACTTCAATTTTTTTTTCTTTGTATTGAGATGAGTGCTCATCTCTCTCTTTCTCTTAGACTTCCAATAAGATACTCCAACCAACAACAAACTATGCCGAAGAATAAAAAGGGAGACGAAGTAGAAATCCCACCGAAGGATGAAGAAGAGCTTCTCTTGGAGAAACTTGTTTTTGGAGATTCAGCCGGCTTTGAACTGAATTTGAAAAAACTTGATAATTTATATGATTATAGTGATGAAGAAGAAGATGTTGATGGAGATGTTGAATCTGATTTCAAAGATGAGAGTAATGATGAAGAAGGGTTAGAACATATTCAAGATGATAATTTATTTTTTATAGATGAAGGAGCAGAAGGAGATCGCGATGAGGATGCCATGGAGATAGATAGTCAGGATGAGGATGAAGAAGAAGAGGAAGAATCAGAGAGTGACGATGAGGAAAATGCATGGGAAGATAGTGATGATGAGAGACTCAACATCTCTTTGAATTCTTCTGATAAATTAAAGAAATTGAGAAGAACTCCTCAAGATAGTTCCATTTCTGGGAAATCATACATAATAAGATTAAGATCCCAATTTGAAAAGATCTACCCAAGACCAAGCTGGATCGATGACATAGACCAATCTGAATCTGACGAGAACTCTTCTGATAACGATATAATCCTAGATGACGATGATGAAGAAGAAGGAAGATCAAATGGAAACACTAATGCTTTACTAGATATCCTTTCATCAACTCAATCATTCATCATAACCAAACAATTAAAATTAATCTCCCCCAACCGAATCTCAATCACAAGACTCAAGGACGCCAACTATCAAAAACTAGGCAAATCATCAATCCAATCACTTAGCTTCCATCCTACGCATCCATTATTATTAACCGGTGGATTTGACAAAACTCTAAGAGTATATTATATCGATGGAAAAATTAACAATTTCATAACTTCGATTCATTTAAAGAATTGTCCTATATCAACTTGTCAATTCTCTCCATCACTCGACACAAATCAGAATTTGGTGTTTGCGGCCGGTAGAAGAAGATATATGAATAAAATCGATTTGAATTCTGGTGAAGTTGAGAAAATAAGTCGATTATATGGACAAGAACAATTTCAAAAATCATTTGAATATTTTAAGATTAGTCCTAAAGGTACATATATCGGTATGACGGGAAATAGCGGTTGGTGTAATTTACTTAATGGAACTACTGGTCAATGGATTAGGGGGTTTAAGATTGAAGGAACGATTGTTGATTTTGAATTCGCCAGAGATGAATCATTTATTGTGATTGTGAATTCAGCTGGTGAAGTATGGGAATATGAATTAAAACAAGAGGCAGCCCAACAATCACAACCAAAGGGTAATAAAAAACCAAAAACGTATAATAAATTACTTAGAAAATGGCAAGATGATGGTGGGATAGGTATAACCAAAATCAAACTAGGCGGACCTAAAAACAGATGGATAGCAATCGGTACCAATAACGGTATAGTCAACATCTATGATCGTTCCAAATTCACCACCGTGGAAACTTCCCGTCCTCATCCAATAAAAACAATCGAAAACTTAATCACTTCAATATCGACCTTAGAATTCAGTCCAGATGGACAATTGTTATGTGTCGCCTCCAGAGCAAAGAGAGACGCATTAAGATTGGTTCATTTACCTAGTGGATCAGTATATAGTAATTGGCCAACTAGTGGTACTCCATTGGGAAAAGTTACCACCGTGGCATTTTCTCCTAATAATGAGATGTTGGCTATTGGGAATGAAGGTGGGAAAGTCACTCTTTGGAGATTGAATCATTATTAATAGAATAACAATCCTCTTGTATAGGAAGTAATATAAATCTTACAATTTTTTGCATCCATATTAACCAATAATTTCTCTCACGTGATTTTTCTGGTTGCGCCGCATCAACTGATTTTTTTTTTCTTTCAAACGCCATAAAAATTTCATTCTCGTAATAAAACCCCTTCAGTATTTGCTTACCAAGCACACCCCCATACCTAATAATAAAAACAACATTCAAAAATGGCTCTCGGTCCGTATGTATCTTCCGAATTTCTATCATTAAACATTTGTTTAACTATTGAATAACATAAAATCTTAATGAATTCTTGAGGATGCTTAATGGAATCCATTTTCAACATAAGTTCAATCCCCTTGATTGAATCATTATATCTCGATTGAATAATATAAATGTTGTTCATCCAACCCGTCCCACCCCAAACAATATACTAACCCAATCCGATTGTAGAAAAGGTCATGATCGTTATCGTAATCCCTACACCCAACAAATGACTCCAGCATTATATCGAGTCCGTGCACCATTCTTTTGGCGTAATGTAGCTGGATTGATTGTTTTTTCAGCCATACCTGCTGCCGTGTATGGATTTACTTATTATAAAATGACGGCGGATGAATTTGATGATATTCCAATCCCACCTATTTCAGATGAAGAATTGAAGAAATTGAAAGTGGAATATGAAGCAAGTAAAGCTGCTGCAGCTGCTGAAAATAAGTAGAGAATGGTGGTATATGATGAATCTTGTATATAGTGTTTAGAAATATATGATTGGAGTTTTTTAAAGCGTGTGCGTTCCATCTTTAGTTGGAAATAAGAGAAGTAGTGTTTTGTCTACATTGATGATTGATTAAAATCACAAAATAAATCTCTATAATAAATTAAACCCTATACATTTCTCTATACATATCCTCTTTTCTTTGTCTATCTATACACCGACAATCCTCTGACCGGATATGGTGCATTATTACTCTCATCATCATCCTTATTATTATCCTCTCCAAAATGTCTTAGAGGATATGGTGTCACATCTTTACTTTCCTCACTATCACCCTCCTCTTCTTCGTCCTCCTCTTCCTTCTTCTTCTTCTCATCACTCTCATTCCCACTTCCCACACTCTTATTATCATCCTCATTCACAGTATTCACACTCACCCCATCATCCTTTTCATCATCACTCTCGAGTTCGGAATACATATACAAATCCGCCAAACTATCATTCTCCCCACCCGCTTCCGTGATATTACCGACTTTCGGAGATTCAGTTGTCATTAAATTATGATATGACGTAAACTCAAACCCATCATTATCCTCATCCTCATCATCATCCTCCTTCTCATCCATACTGGACCTTGGGAGGGTATTATATGGACTACTCGTCTGGGGCTGGATTGGGAACAACACACTCTCGTCATCATCATCGGTATCGGTATCATTTAGATTCATGACTGCTTCAGAAGGTGGGGTGGAATTAGTAGGAGAGAAATTCGATTCAAGTGTCGGAACTGTATCGAATCCGCGTTGTTGAAGTGGAGGTGTGAATGGATCCTCCACTGATGGTGGTGGTGGTGCTTTTCTTGATATTGGGACAAGTGGAGCAACTGGGATTGAATCTTGAGTTGGTTGGAAGGAATGTACGCTGCCGAATGGATCCTTTACGAAATCGTCTTGCGGAGGAGCATAGTATGTATTATTATTATTATTATTATTGGTATAATTATCCCGTGGCGGGAGTGGTGGATTGGATTGGAATGTTCTATTGTTGTTGAAGTGATCTGGCATATTATTATTGCGAAGATATAGTGGATTTTGTTCTCCTCCTGATAATGGGGAATATACTTCTTGTGGCTGGGTATTGTTGAGGGCATATTCACTTCCATGATCTGGTTCATGTTGTCCAGGTAGGGATTGGCCACGAGTTGGTGGATATGAAGTGTTGTTTGTATAACCAGTTCCTTGAGAGAAACCGGACATAGAAGTTTCTGATCTTTTTGGTAGTTGCGGTTGTTGACGTTGATTATTTGAATAAAAGTTTTTCATTGGGATAGATTCCACTGATTCTTGTCTATATTTGAATTCAGTATTCTTTAATCTTGTATATTCTTCTTCCGGTAATGGAGGTAATTGAGAAATTCTTTCCTTTGATAAAATACCTTGATCCAATAATTCTTGCTTTGGTTTATGATGTTGTCCAACTGCTTTAGCTACTGATCTATTAATGATCGAAGAACAATATGATTTCAATGTTGGATAATTAGTACTTCTTAATGAACATTTCACGGGGATATAACATAACATTCCAAATACGAATTTAATAAAGAAGATTGCAAAAATCAACACGGAAAGACACATGAATCCCAAAATAACTGCAAGATATAAATTTGTTTTTGCAATTGTGACAATATTCTGTAGGATTGCATTATTTAATTCACCACCAGTGGCATAATATCTTAAGGTTAAGATATTAATAACTTGTCTTGGAGCATCGGCAATTAAGATTTGAAAAGCATTATCTAATTCATAATAACATAGGAAACAACAAAAATCAAAGAAACCACCTTCATCAATACCATTAAATAAACAAAAATAACTAAAAGATCTAATTGAATAAAATCTTTTAGCAATTGAATTTAAATAAACTAAAGCAATATTTTTAGTTCTATAAATATGTAATGACCAAAGGAAATGATATATTAATAATACAACTTGGAAAATGATACAACCAGTGAAGATCCATTTTGCAACAGAATAAGCATAAGGTTTATAATCTTCAGTACCCCATTTATGAAATACTAAAATATTAAGACATGTATAAACATCAGTTGCTAATAAAGCTAATGATAAAAATACTAATACCCACATATAAATATACCAAAATATAGTTGAACCTTTATGATTCTTGAAACCATCAACATCAATAACATCAAAAGTGGAAACATCTAAACTATACTTTTCAATCTCCCTTTCGGCATTGAATCGATCATTTCGACGTGACATGATGATTTGTTTATAAGTCTTGGTGGTAGAAGCTAGTAGTGCTAGTAAAGTTCATACGGTTACTTGATACCGTATATATAATTATTCGTATATACAGTATATGATAGTTCTATAGTATACTGTATGTCTTTAGATAGAAAGTGAAAGGGAAAGGAGTAAATGGAAATGTTTCAAGATTTTAAATTTTTTACAACACAAAATATTTTTTTTTTTTAGTTGCTGATTTCAAATCGTGTAAATAATTGCTATATGCAGGGCACGCGATTACTTACGTGTACGAACTAATTATGACGTAAAAAGGAGGCATAAGTGTACAGGAGGCAATGAACTAGAACCTCATCAAACTACATGGAACTAATGATGAGATAAGAAAGGAATTGAGGCACAGGAGGGGGGGGGGGAAGGGATTCTTAGCTACTGTAGATAGAGATGGGGGGGGGGGATACGAAAGAGAATAATTTGAAATCTATTTTTATTCCCCTTTCGTATCTATCAATCATTTCATTCTTTATTGTTGTAAGATTCTTGGCATTTTTCCAACTAAATTTTTTTTTTTTTTTTTCAAATTTAAATGAAAATTATTTTTTAATTAAATCGTTCGCTTCGTGAAAAAATATTTTTCTGTCAATTTAGAAAAAGTGTGGCTTTCTGTCAATCTGATAATAATGATGATCATGATAATAATAAACTGGATTTTATTTCATGTGTAAATTTTTCACTTTAATAATTAAAACCATTTGTACATCACCAGATCCATTAAATGCATTTTTTAACAAGATTTATATTATTATCTACACATACTACATACCTTGGCAATTCACAAAAAAACACCTCTCTTATCTGGCCTGTTCTTTTTTTCTTCTCAATTCTGTCTATTTTAAGAAATTCTTAGCCAGGTTACATCCATACTGCCGCCCTAAAAAAACTAAGAATACTTTTTTGAATCCCAGAATTTTATTCATTACATTTCAAAAAGTCTGATGATTTAGGAGAGGGTTCTTCTTTTAATAGAACGAAATATCAATATGAAACTATACATATTTATGTACATACCTGTAAGATTCTTCTTTCCTTCTCTCCACATTATTCTTAACTTACATTTCAACGACCATTTACTAATACTTTGCAACCAAGAATTATGATAACCAAATAAAAATAATCACACCAAGTAAATGTATACACTTACCACTTGAAACCAGAAATATTTTCAAGATAATTGACCCCCCTTAGGTGAATAATTACCAAATCAGCCCGGTTCCTGAAATCATCCCAAGATTTCTCAATAATCAGGCTTAGCGCTCCCCAGATGTGATACCAAATCACCTATATTTCTAGGCACCTGTCAATGGATCCAGGCAATGCGAAACCCATCTTCAATTTAGCATTTTTCTGAAAATGCAAGAAAATTCAAGGCATTACAACCTGGCTACGCGAGTGGCTATTAAATTCCTACATTGATCCTCTATTAACGTACCTAAATTTAGACAATGAATGACGCCTGATTGACAATTGCAAAGCAAGGTACCTTGTATACACGATAGTTGGCTGCGTTGAGACAAGACTCAGTTGAACTTGTAAATCCGTTTCTTCAAAATAGGAAATAAAGCCAGGCTCTTAAAAATATTGGCAATCTTAATGTCATTTCTTACAAAAATTACAACAGTAGTTAGAAGGATTGGCAAATAATGATAATTTGCAATCTAAATAGTTTATGAAATTTTTTGTAGAAAAAATATTACTAAAAAACTCTGGTGGAATACTTTTTGCAGCCAGTTGAGAACTGCCCAACATTTGATTCCAAAGCATTCATTAGTCAGTAATACTCAATATACTGAAGAAATTATGGCGAAAAGCTCTTCTTAAACTATTTGTGAGACGCTACCACACTACCATGTACTACACAATTTTTCAGGAGTATATTCGAAGATTTACTAAGTTCTTTGTAGCAGGAGTAGTTTTCAAGCATATGTGTCTCATTTCAATAGATTGCTCGATTTCTAATTGCTTTATAAGACCACCTCAAAGAATCTTAGAATATTTTTGAGTATTTTAGAGATCTTACAGAGGGAGTACATGTACGAGATTTGATTCTCCAATTATTCAAAAGAAACTTGATAATCTCAGGATGACATAAAATTTGCTGCAAAATATTTAATTTAATTTAATTTCTGTTCATTATTTAACTATAATTATGGCGTAATTAGGGCATATAAGGGGCTATCGTCCGAAACAATCTCTTTGGGAAGGGTCCGAAATGCTGGCGATGACCACTACGGGATTTCCTTTTAACTTAAGTCCAAATACCGATCTTAATTAAGCTCTTAAATAAATGTTCTCAATCATATCTTTCTAATATTCATGCTCTTTCCATCAATCAAGAACGATCCAATAAGATTCGAAAACCTATCATCGCCAGAAACAACACCATATAATACCACTCCAAGGAAAACTTGATTTTTCGGATTGACAGCATATATCGACTGAAAATAATTTAATAGATAATCAAGACTAATCAATTCATGACTTAGCTCCAAATATACAAGATCAGCACAATCATCCAAGATCACTTTAGTGTCCGTCTCTTGTTGACATGCGATTGAGCATTTCTGGACCGCTTGAGGAATTATTAATTGCCGAGACTCGAGTTCTAAAGATTTCGTGTCGATGATTAATGTTTCGAAATTGTGTAGGTGATTCAACTCACCAATGGTAGTGTCGGCTTTACATCTCACAAATTTTGATGTCTGGGGTAGGCTGGATAAATCGAGTTCGTTGAACGATTGAATATCTAGGATTTCAACACTTTTTAAGCTTTTCAAAAGAACGGGACCTTGGGAATCTAGCGATACATTCCCAATGACTAACTTTTTCAACCCTTTGGGAATATGATACTCATCAGACACGGAAAAGATAGGGCCACCTCCAGAACCAAGTGGACAAATATCAAGGACTTCAAGATCATCAGGTAATTTCCTAAAGAAATTCAGATCCAGCACATTGCTAAGTTTGGTTCTCCTAAGACTCAATTCCTTCAACGTAGATGGAAACTCAAGCGATTCTCCAAAGGATTCAATAGGATTGCCATTCAAATTCAAAATCTCACAACTATCCGGAACCTTGATACACTCCCCTGCAATCATACCCTGAAACTTATTATATTCCAAATTTAGTTCAAGTAATCCAGGACACGGAATTTCTGAAAGTCGAGTAAACAAATTATGTGATAAATTCAACACCTGTAGTCCGGGTGGTAGCTCCAGAATCCACTCATCATCTAGTTCACATAATCGATTCTTATTCAAATTAAGTATTCGTAAATTACTTAATGCTTTTAGGTTTCGTATCTTAAGGTTGTTAATCTCACACTTTTCAAGACACAATGAGAATAAACTACTGGGGAAATGAAACTTCTTAATCGATTGTAGGTTTAAATTATATATCTTTAGATCTCGTATTTGGTCATGTTTTTGAAAACCTAAATGTTTATGCTTGGAAATCGTACCTCCCAATCCTGCTTTTCGATAATATTCAGCGCCAATGGATATCAACTCACATGAGGTTGGAAAACTAGTCGAAGAAATGACTCGAAGAAAGGTAAGATCAATATCAGTATCCCATGAACACTTATTATCTTGAAAATCCCAAATCTTCAATTCTTTCAATTTCGGTGGTGGTCTAAGAATTGTCCAAGTATCATATTCGATACATCTGAACCTACATCTCAATTTGAAAGATTCAAGGTCGGGATAATCTTCAATATGTTCGAATCGTTGTATGTCTCTGCAAGATAGGTCTAGGTTTTTGATGGATTTAGGTAGTTTTAAGTAGCGTAAATTAGTTATGCCTTGTATAGTTGCTTTGAATGAAGTAAGGCATCTGGCCAGGCGAATGTCAAGTTGAAATATCTGCGGCTCATGATGGGTGTAGGTTATGACTAGATGTTTTAATCGGGTCGGTAGTCGTAATTTGATTTCAGGATCAGGAGGAATGATCAAGGAATTCAATAATGATAATGAAGTTAGGTTTGATGGTAATAAGGGAACATCTTCGGCAGAAATTGAGGTCGAGTCAAGTGTCAATTTTGTACAAGAACTGCAACTAGATAAACAGTCTACCGGTGGAGCAATCTTACAGTCACGAAATATGACTCTATTTATCTTGTCTTTCCAGTGTATCACCAGAGGAATATCACCTGTATTCACTGGATCACAAACAAGGACTAGCTTTACATTGTCTAACGTGCTCAAGAATTGCAAAATTCTAAGATTCTCATTATATGAGCTAACAGAATGATTAACAACAATCCTTAAATTCCTTACCTGTGCAAGCCAGCCAGGATATAAATCCAATACCAACGGCACATCTCTAATTGTATCAAAACATAAATTCACAGGTCTGAAATCTGGATAATCCTTACAAAACCCGATAAACTCTCTTACCCTACCAAAAGTAAAGTATCCGTCCCAGTCTTGAGGTGATTCAGTTTGATCAAATAAATAAGTTTGATTCCCGATGTTTCTATCTTTATAACTCTTTCGATATAGATTATTCTCTCCTATAACAACCTCCGTCCCAGAAGAGCATCTGGTATAATGCTGAAAGGAGTTGTCTAAGATACGTATATTTGCATAGTATGAATTGAATGCAAATGGTCTGATTTCTTTGATTTGAAGATATTCTTTAAGATATTGTTGAGGAATGAAATCGAAAATCGATTGTATAATTTCTGGAGATGAATTCAATTTAGAAATATTCATCATTTGAATTCTTTATTGAATGTTATAATCATAGTAACTTGTTATACCGATTACACATACATCTGCCTTGGAGAAGCAAGAGGAAAAGATAAACTTACGGAGTCCATAGAATACTTGGTTTTTTTTTTCTGAACTCTGGGGTAGTTGTTCGATGACTTCACTCCATGAAGTTTATACAAGTAACTCTGCTCATCTGATATATTATCTATTGTCTTCTCATACCCCCGAGGGCTCTAATTATTATTCTCTAGAGAATTTTGTACTACTTGTAGAATCAAACTACCTGAAGTTAATCTATTCTGGTAAAGATCACCTCCCAAAACTTCGCTTATGTAACTCTTTTGACATATGCAAAAATTGGATAGCAAAAGACACCTTTTCAGAGGGAGACTGAAGATACTGAAAGAAAATAAGTCAATATAACGTGTGAAGAATGGTTTTCATTCTGTCTTGGGTGCCAATTGAATCTACTTTGGAGATGGAAGATGTGATTTGGGGTTAAAGCCAAATAACATCCAAACATACAAACAAAATCGCAGCAACAGGAAAAATTCACACAGAGAAAATTTTTACAGCACTCTCCCTCATTGCAAGTTTAGATCAATAACATAGAGATCTATAACAAAAGGATATACATTCTTGAACGTAGATCCATTAGATATAATGTCTTCAAATAATGCGCCAGGAACATTCCAGCCTGACCAAATCATTAATCAATTAAATCAAGCAAAATCACTTGCATTTGATCAACCAGAAACTTATGCACAAGTCTATAGACAAATATTACCGTTTGTAAATAGACAAGAACAATCAATACAATCATGGTGTGTTCAATTCATCCATGAATCATTCATAAAGAATTCACGTTTGAAGCACGCTGATAGGGTTGATTTAGCCATTGATTCCTTAGATGCTTTAATTAATCTTACTAATATTGTTAAAGATATTCATGAATTTATAAATGTTATCGAAATTAGTTGTATTACATATCAATTGGTTTTCCAATATGTTGCTGAAAATGATGGATGTAATCAAATTTGGAGTAAATTAACTGAATTAAAGAATTCTTTGGTTAATAAATTCCAAACAAATTTCCCATTAGATCCAAGTGATAATACTGAACATGATTTAAGTAGAAATGTGGCTACTAAATTGGAATTATTAAAGTTTATTATGATTGTTATTGATTACCAAAGTAAGACCCAAGTTGTAGGAGAACCTTTAGCGTCTGGCAGTGGGTTTTCATTGAATAGAGTAAGTCCTGACCATAGTTTAATTAAATATAGTAATATGGAATATGAATCAGTAAGTTTATTGAATTTAATATTGAAAACTTTCAATCATGATATTATAATAACTCCCTTGGTATCTGCAACTTTAAATCACTGTATTATAATTATGAAAAAGAAACCACAGTATGCTAGTAAGATTCTCGGTATTATTGATAAATATGATACGAATTCGAAATTACAATCAAATTATCAATCAATTGAACAATTTAAATTGGCAAAGAAATATATTGATCGTGTTATCAAGATATTTTTACAGCATTGTTTTAAAAACGGTCTTATACCATCCAACTTTCAACACCTTAACAAAAGGATTCAAGTATTAGTTGATAGAGGTAATGATATAAGAAAGAAGAATATCTTTACAATTGTAGAACCGAACATTAAAAAGAGAAAATTTGAAGGATTTTATAATCCATCCAAAAGAATTAAAACTATGGATTACAAAAATCTTTATATTTTAAACGATTTGAATAATGAATTAAATAATTTTGATTTAACTACCGTACCTCAGCATATATTAACAAGTATGGTTATAAATGCATTACAAAAAGTTCCTGTACCTAGATTATCAAAAGCTTTAGAAATTATAAGTGATAGATATACAAATGCACTTGAATCCACACCCGCACCAGGCCCAATATCAACTCCAACGCCACCCGTAAGTGTAAAGAGACCAACCCCTCAACCGAAAACACTTCCCAAAGTACCAGTTAGCACTTTCAATGCCCCAGTTGCAACCCAAGTAAAATCGGAATTTAATCAACAAGAGCCTGCTCCATCTGACGAACCTTCAGAAGAAGATAGATCCGAAGAAGAGGAGGAAGAGGAAGAAGAAGGATATAATCCCGAAGCTGTATATACATTGCCACCACCTAAAGAATTATCATTTCAAGATAAGAAAAACCATATTTCCATAATAATTAAGAATTTCTTCAATTTAGCCAAATCACAAGCCCCAATCGCCACCGAAGATGACAACGAAGAGGAAAATGATGCGGATACTGATATAAATAAAGAATTAACCAAAATTGCAATTAAATCATGGAAGAAGGATAGTTGGATATTATTATTGACTAGATTAGCCACTAGGGGTATGAGAACCAAATCATCTGAAACAACCAAAGCCGAGGATGATGATGATTATGATATTGAACAATCCCCTGATGACAAAACGAATCAAGAAATGAGTGATATGATCCGACAAGCGATCTTCGACTATTTCTTGGAAGATATCCATAGTCGAATCGATTTGATTATTGAATGGATGAACGAGGAATGGTATAGTGAGAAAGTCTTTCAAGAAGCAAGGAATATCAAAGAGAACAAGAAGCCTGATATTGAGGTAGATACTCCTATATATAATAAATGGGCGGATAAAGTTCTTGAATCGATGATTAATTTTATAGAACCTAATGACAAGAAGATCTTTATTCGTTTGTTGAGTGACTTACCTTATTTAAATAAAGATTTGATTGGCAAGATTAAATCATTGTGTTTTGATCCGGCAAGATCTGAAATTGGGTTTTTGGCGTTACAGTTTTTGATTATGTATAGACCACCTGTTAAGGATATTTGTGTTGGGGTTTTACAAGAGTTGAGTGAATGTGATCAAGAGGATGTTAAAGAAGAAGCTGCTAAGAAGTTGTCTAAATTCAAGTAGCCTATATAGTGTAGTACGAGTAATAATAAATGAAGGGCAAGCTATTTTAGCTAGATTGAAATTTAATTTAAAGGAAACATAAGCTTGTAACAGATAAAATCGACTGGATTGTCAAATGATAAATACAGTATAAACGACAATACTATGAATGATCGTGCTTATGGCTCGGATATTAATTGTAAAAGCCTGTAGGAAATTGGTATCAATTTATACGGCAGAATCACGTGATAAAATTTCCATTTGTATGGGACGTTTATTTTTACTCTTCAAATTTATAAACCCCCAACAATTTCTTCTTCCGTTTATCATTTCTCTTCTATAAAAATTCAATCAAATCAAATCAATGAATTCAAATCCATTCAACACAGGAGAGGAAGAAGATCCGTGGTCCAATTGGAATGCCTCCACCGATCGTCAACAAGCCAATTCCACCTCACCAATTTTACCATCATCCCTTACTCCAGGAGTAGGTGCACCACCTGGAGCAGCCAGTTATCTCACTTCATCACAACTCTTATCTCGAGCTTCCCACACAGATACTACCACAAACTCAAGCATTATCACCAACGTCCCAGAATCATATAAGGACATCCATACTCATCTAATTGATAAATTAAAAACTATCAATGATTTAGAAATTCATATTTTTAATAAATTAATCACCATGAATTATTTAACCAATTATCAAAAATCAAGAATCCTCGATTTGGCATATGATAATAATTTAATGCCAATTCTGATTGCGACAAATTTTTATATGGTCTTAGGATTAATTGCATTAGAAATCGATGTGCCTGGAAGTGCTGATTATGTTAGTTTACAATTTAGATTAAATTCATTGCCTGATTTGCCTAAGAAGTTTGTTTCGTCAATTATTGATGAAGACGAACAAGGAGACGAAGATACAACTGGATATCATCCGCTATTGGCCAATCGAACTGAAGAGGATGATTATTGGAAACGAAAGGATGATGGGGAAGAACGTCACGATCCGATTTTGAAAGATCATTCGACTAGTCGATTGATCGAACCCCTGGACAGTGGATCAGATGTGAAAGGTGGCGCAGGGACGACAGCAACAGGAGGAGTAGGGGCTGGGGGGTTGGTGTTGGCAGAGAATGTAGTGAGTGAGGATACTGTTGATACATTATTTATTGAAAAATATGTTGATGAAATTAGAGATAGATTCAAACCTTTAATTGAAGATAATGCTGATGCGGTCAAGATTAAAGAAGTACCCGAAAAGGAGGGTATTTTATTTAAACATATTAATTATATTATTAGTCATAATTTACAATTAGGAAGAGGAACTTCAAGTCATGGACAAAAGAAAGTTGTTCGAAGATATTCTGATTTTGTTTGGTATGTATAAACAACATATTGAAATCACGGTGAGAAAGTTTACTAACAGATCTATATTTGCAGGCTCTTGGAATTCTTGTTAGAGAAATATCCATTTAGAGTAATACCTGGGTTACCACCCAAGAAATTTACAGGTATGTCTTTTCTTATTCTTATTTTACAAACCGTTTGCAAGAACATAATACTAATATGCATATAGTAGGAGCTTCCCCAGATTCTCAATTCTTACAGAGACGTCGTCGTGGTTTACATAGATTTCTTAATCAATTAATTAAACATCCAATACTTCGAGAAGAACCAGTTGTCCAAACCTTTTTGACTGTTCCCACTGATATCACTACCTGGAAAAAACAAGCAAAGATTGATTATTCATTAGAGTTCAAAGGTGAGAAGATTCAAACCAGTTTCATAAATACCATTTGGCCCAAGATTGGAGAAGAGTTTTTAAAGAATTGGTCAGAGGCAGAGGGTAATATTATGAAATTAATTGAAATATGGACAAGGATAGTGTTGTTAGTGGAAAGACACGAGAAGAGACAACAACAGATTAGTTTTGATAATGGGAAATTTGTAGAAATGATTGGGAAATTTAGACAATTGAATACCAAGATTTATCCCGGTGATAATGAAGTTTTATTGAAAAATAATGATATTGGAAATGTTAATGATTCCTTAGGACGCGTGAGTGAATATTTTAATAAGAGTAGTCAAATATTGATTGATGAGAGTTATTCTATCAATACAACAATATTGGAGAAGTTTAAGAATTATTTGGATTATTTATATTCATTACAAGAATTATTTGAAAGAACTAAAAAGTTATCAATTAATAATATCGAAAGTTTAGAAAAGAGAATCAAAGAAAATGAAGATAAATTTAAGAAATTGAGTACAGAAGATGCTGATGCAAAGGGAGCCGATATTGCAAGATTAAGACAAGTGATTATTAATGATAAACAAGAGATTTTCCAACAATTAAATAAAGATTGGTTAATTAAAAATTGTTGTTTTGAAGAGTATTTAATGTTTCAAGAAACTCAATATTTAATTAGTGAAGTATGGATTAATTGGTCAAAGGGAAGATTTAGATTTGAAGAGAAGATTCTTGGATTATATGATAATTTAAATCAAGAAATTATAAACGATATGCCATTAACTAGATAGTTACTATAAAACCGTTTTTTTGTTAGTCAGTCCCCTAGTTATTTATATACTTTTCCCATTTATCCATCACCGGATGATGTTGATTACTAATTTCTAAATTATCACCATCTTCATTAAAATACTTTTTATCTAATACTTTTATAATATTTAATTCAGACTTAGCCTTATCAAATTCTTCTTTAGTATCAATAGATAATACAGTTGATAGTATCTTACCAACCCTAATACCTAATTGAGCCCCTTTAGGAAATGCTGTATCAAATCCTACTTGAAGACTATTCTCTTTAGCACTTGTAATTCCATCAAGAAATCCCCTGGAATAATGAGATCGTTGAATATCATTAGTTGCATTACTTAATTCATTCTCATTCGCATTGTTATAGTCATCATCATCTGCCCATACATCATCACTCTCTGAATGGCTGTTAGTAGGACTAATTGGTGCATCTATATGGTCTGGCTTACAAGTACAATTCCCTTGACATGTCATCTTGACTAATGCCCCTCCAAGTGAATGTAAAATAAGGCTATAAAGTCTATTTGTAATTAAGGGATGACGTAGGAAATGTTAGATGCAGTAGTCAATGTCGTACATTAATTATAATGTCGTGAAATTGTAATGTCGTAGATCTCTTGATGGTTAAGAAAAAATTCAATTCCACCTTTTTTGACTCACAACACACACACTTTTTGAATTAATTATAACCTTATAGAGAGAGAGAGAGACAGATAGATAGTAACATCCAGACATAAAGAGTATAAGAATTTACTATTAGTGATATAAACACGTGACACTCATTACTACCACTCCAATCATCCCCCCAATAATATACCATATTCACGTACGCACAAGCACACAAGCAAACGTCACCAAATTTACAAATTTACCCGCCGTTTAGCCCAGAAAAGACAACCACACAATAAAACGCAATCCCCCTATAAGCATAACCCGCAAGTGCTGGTAACTTGTACTATACATTACACATATACATATACACAGAATGTCACAACAAGATATAATCACGCAAGTAACACCTGATTCATATGGAACTATACCACAAGTATCCTATGATGATAATGAAGATATTGATATTGATTATAATTCCAAAATACATTTAAATATCCGTGGTAAAGAATTTATAATCACTAGAGATGAATTAATGAGTTTACCTGAAAGCATATTATTATGTCTTTTCCCCAATGGGGTATTCTTGGATGTAAATGGTCAAATAATAACCAATTTAACTGAAGATGATATTGTCTATGTCAATTTTGATCCAGTTTGTTTCCAATATATAATTGAAGTCTTTCAAGAAGCAGCTAAGGATTTGGAAGAAATGGAACAACACCACCAACAACAGCAACAACTGTCTCAGGCGTCTCCTACTAATAGCTTCTTAAATATTCATAAAACTAATCATTCAGCAAATCAACAAGAAAATGTCTTACAATCAAAACCAGCTATAATTGTATTACGTGAAGATTTAGATTTTTATGTAATCCCTCCATTTTCCGGAATAAACAGTGAACAAATGAAACAATTAAAACTAGGAGTCTCAATAGAATTGCTCAAAAATAAACTAATATTCTCAGGCTTAGGATATAAGTTTGATCAAAATCAATCACCACATCAACAACAACATCCTACGAGCTCCGGATTAGGACCTGCTGAACAGCATCTTTTCGACATGCTATGTTCGTCAGGATTTGATCCTACAGAAAAATGGGGCTCAAGATCCCTTGAACCTAACAAATGCGTCATATCATCTCTTTCATTAATAAGATTGAAATCACCGCAGCCCCCATCAGAACCTGATTCACCTTCACTCACCCCAACAAATTCAAATACCGGTACTGCTGGAGGTTCACCCAATGCCAAACGCTCCCGGTCAAGAATAGCTCAATTGGCAACTAGCGCAAGTCGGGCCGCGTCTAGATCATTATCTTCTACTCCAACACTTCGAGCTAAACACCGTCATGTGGATACTTCGAACCAAACGAAATTATTGTTGTTTTGGAGAAAACCTGCGCGGAAATGTTGGTGGTCTGATTCCGAGGTTGAGATTGAGTTGGATGCTCCTGGATTGTTTAATGGGAATGAAGAAGTACAGAATGGTGGGAATAAAAGAATCGCTGTTAAAGTTCATATTCGCAGAGTATGGACGTTGGAGTTGTCGGTGATTGGAGTACTGTAGCTTTCGTTGTATTTTTAACTGTATTAATTGTTAAATTTGTATAAATTTATATACTTATGTAATCTTAAATAGCTTTTGATTATTATATATAAATCTTGTCATTATCTAACATGACGATCGTCTAACGTAGATTAATAAGAGGGAGCAACACGGTTGTAATCATATGAAAAGCATACAATTTTTGCAGTTTGTTTCCTCCTCACAACGGGATTTATAACACACGTAAGTATACTGTCAGTTAATAATGGAGGAGGACCACAAAAGACTTCGTAGTTAGGTCACTCTAAAGAGATGGGCGAGTTCTTAATAAGTAATACCTTTGAAGATCAGAGGCAGCTGCATACAACCTTATAAAGGTACAAACTTCGGAAAATTCTAAAATTAGATTCCGCATACAATGTCCCTCTTGAAGCCAACTACAGAAGCAATACCTTCTAGTGGAGCTCGAGAATGAAGTTAAACTTAGAGGCCGTGAATTAGTAAATTATATAAACTCGAATCAAACGTAATATCTCTATAATTTTATATAAACTAAATAAACTAAAACAAGGAAAATGTGACTCTTAAATACACAAATTAATAGTCACGAAGAACATAGAAAATAGGGCCATAATATAATAAATCTTCTAATATGGATCTAACCGTCATTTATTTCTTTTAATATTGGTATGTTTCATATCTTAATTCCAATAAACCAAACTCACGAGAAACAAGTTCCACGTCGCATTGCCATAGAACTTACACGTTCTTAGACATTTCGTTAGAATGTACTCAGCTAACTTTTTAAGTAAATGCATAGTCACCACTAATCCATCTATTGATCATATCCAATGCATTCTCAGGTTGGTCATGAGGAACCATATGACCAGCATTGAATACTCTTAAGAAAGTAAAGTTGTCACTGCTAGTAACATCTCCTACATGTCTGCCATCAACTTCCCATTTCTTAATTGGGGATTTGACGAACTTGCTATGTCCTTCCCATATCAATCGATTGGTCCAAGCTTCATTACCTAACCAATTACAAACAAAATCCTTGTCTCCAGCATAAATTAATACTGGCAAACCTTCTGCAAGCAATGCTTGAACATCCCTTTGAAAAGGTCTCATTACATCACTAGCAAAATTTTCATGAATACTGCTGTTGCACGTATTAAACTTTTCAACTTCAACTCCAAGAGCTTTCATTACTTCGGGTTTATTCAAATACTCATCATCATATTCCATTTCGATATACCCCTTATCGCCCTCCATGTCAATACGAACATCATACGGATTTCTTCCAGTCAATGCATAAGGGTTGAATTGTGTATCGGTACAGAAATTATCTGCTTCGATACAACTCCATTCCCATTCATTTTCATAACAATACCTGGTTAGCGAAAGACATATTGGCAAGGATTGTTCCATAGCACGACATTCATCTGAGGATAGTACTGCATCAGCACCACCATCGCCACAAGCCATTGGTTTATAGTATTCATATTGGACCAACGGATCTGTAAGCGGATTCCCAATCAAAATCGACGTTAAATTAAATGAACGATCATCATGTGATAATATTTCTGTAGCAAACGCCGGAATATAATGCCCAGCATAGGATTCACCGGCAATATGGAAATCTAGATTAGAATATTCCGGGAATTGTTTAAAGAATAGTTCCAAAAATGCATAGACGTCTTTCCCAGCAGTAACCGTTTCGTTTACCGAATTTGAGGAATGAGAAAATCCTACATTCACTGGTTGATCCAAGAAAATAACCGAAGCATTATTATTCCAACTGTATGGATTGTGTTTTGGATTTAAATTCTTATCAATTGAAGCAGGACCTAATTCAAAAAGTAAACCCATCATGGAAGAACATCCTGGTCCACCATTTAGCCAAAGAATAACAGGGTCATTCTTTGGATCATTTCTGCTCTCAAAGAACCAATAGAAGAAATGCTTATCTTCATCTTCAACATCCAAGTAACCACTGTATTGCTTGACTGTATCAATGCCTAAATCTTCGGGATCGGTGTTTCTAACTCTCAATTTATGATTTGGATGTCTCTTATCAAAGACATGATAATCGAATGGTCTAGAATTTAGAGTCGACCCGAGTCCCTCAAGTCCCCCCGAATTCATATCTCTAGCGTGTTCCTTAACAAGTTTGGGATCCTTTGTCGATAAAGCATATATCCCATATTGGATGGCAATTGCCCATAAAGCAAAGACTAAATTGATTATCTTCATTTTGTTTTGCTTCCACAAAAATATGCTTCCTGATGTTTCGAAGCAATCAAACTACATATTTATACTTAAGCGATGTCTTAAAGCCTCTATCAGGAGTGACGCTTATTCAAAATGTCAACAATTATTTATTCTAAGCGAGCTCGCATAATGGGGTGATCAAAAATGGCTTCGCTTAGAATAAGAATATTTTTGGATATTGACAATTTGGCATGACCAATGTAACCATTATTTTTAATCAATCTTTCATATTGTAGGTTAGGCTCGGGATACACATTAGATTGAAGTTGATTTTCCATTTTAGTAGTAGTAGATATTATATATTTTTTGCTTAGTTAATTGTTTATTCTATATACTTTAATTTCAAACTCTTTGAGACTCTGTCTCGTATTTGTATCATTTCTGTGAACTATGCTCATTAAGTCTAGCTATGCTGACAATCTCTTTCATCAGGTATCTGGTCTATAAGTTACTTTTAGGAATTACACATAAAATACGCGTTACCTCGCCTCATGACATACTTCGTATTTCTTCGTATTTCTGTCTGCTATTTTTAGCTGTTGCTATTTTTAGTTGCTTCTATTTTTAGTTCTTGTTGTCTTCTACATACAAACCAACCTGGATTACATCATTCTCATATACCAGCTAAGGTTACCAGCTCATACATCATAAGGAGTTTCTACTTCTGATTTAGGAGTTAATTTCTATAGGTCTCCCTTTCTGATAGCATTGTGATTGTAGAGAACCGTCAACAAGGTTCTGCTTTCCATTTTAAGATATTTGAAAGCTTTCTTGAATCCAATTTGGGTCTAATGTATCCCGCATGGGTAAATATGTAAATTAATTTTGTACAGGATGGTACAGTTAAATACTTTATTTAAAGTTTTCTTCAGGTTTTCAGTAAATTCTTGGCGTCTTCAGTTGATTGAATAACATATATAAGTAGAGTAAAAAAGGTAGGAATTGTAGGACAACTTAAAGATCTATTCCAAGAAAATAAGACATATTTCAGAATAATAAAAGCATGATCATACATAGAATAAGGGGCCCCCTTTTTGTATTGGTTATTTATGTGTATTCGACTATTTTATATCAAGCTTAATTCGCAAAATATTGAGTTAATATAGTTATTAGTTAGTTATACTGAAAGAGGATACAAATGCCCTAGGATGTATTACCATAGGCAAATTCTAGCCTATAGTATGGAAGAGAATACAAAACTGCAATAACTTCATTCTTTGCTTTCTTTTTTTACTTTATTAAGTTAATGTTGCAATAACGCAAATTGCAAAATTTTCAGAGGAAGTTAAAAAAAATCTTAATAATCCGCTTACCATCGGAGTGTAGATATTGACTAGAGTCATTTAGATATACAAAAGACCGCTCTCCCTCCTAGAATTATTTACAAACGCTGAACATAAACTTCATATACGCCGAATGGGCCACATTTATAATTAGCGGATGTTGACTCCCTTATAAAATCAGGGCTACCAGATGTGTAAGTAGTTAAACGTCACCACTAACACGTCACGTAGTTTTATTCTAGATTATACGTAATAGCATTCACATATACTTCATCTCGATTCTTTCATTAGTATATTTGAAATTTAGTTTCTAATCTCTTGTTTCTTCTTGCTACTTCTTTCATTTCATCAAAAAGTTATAAAACGCGTAATTAAAAAATTGTCTTCAAAACAATATTTTCCATCAACGCGCCTATGGCCAATGCTGTTAAATGAAAAAAAAAAATGGTTGATTCATCTTTGTCTTTATCTTCATCCATCCATCAACTAAATACTCAACAACATATCCTACAATGAATATCTTAATGGAAAACAAACAATTGGACCAATATCACCAAGAAAAACTTCATCATACTCCTTGGGTTGAAAAATACCGTCCCAAAAACTTATCAGAAATTGCATCTCAGGATCATACTGTAAAAGTCTTATCCCAAACCCTTTCAACAAACACAAGTTCAAATCTCCCCCATATGTTATTCTATGGTCCACCAGGCACAGGGAAAACATCTACCATCTTAGCATTAGCCAAACAATTATTTGGACCTCGATTATATAAATCTCGTGTTCTAGAATTAAATGCATCTGATGAAAGAGGTATAAATATTGTTCGTGAAAAAATTAAGAATTTTGCCAGATTAAATATCTCAAATCCAACTCAAGAAGATTTGGCTAATTATCCTTGTCCTCCATATAAGATTATCATTTTGGACGAAGCAGATTCAATGACAAATGATGCACAATCGGCTTTGAGAAGAACAATGGAAATATATAGTGGTATAACTCGTTTTTGTCTTGTTTGTAATTATATCACCAGAATAATTGATCCAATTACATCGAGATGTTCGAAGTTTAGGTTCAAATCTTTGAATAATGTTAATGCCTTGGAAAGATTAAGATATATTTCTCAAGCTGAAGAATTGAAATTACAAGGGGATGAAGTATTAGAAGAGATTTTAAATATTAGTGGTGGGGATTTGAGAAAAGCGATTACATATTTACAATCGGCCGCCAAATTATCAAAATCATTAGAAAATGAGGTCGATGATACTTCTGAAGCAGTGATTACGGTTGCATCAATTAGGGAGACGGCGGGGATCTTGCCAGACGACATCTTATGTCAACTTATTACCGTTATAAAATCAGGTCAATCTAAACCAATCATTGAATACGTGAATGATATTATATTACAAGGATGGAGTGCCCAACAATTAATTGATCAATTGCATGATAAATTGATCCTTGATGATAGTTTATCTTCATTGACCAAAAATGAAATTGCAAAAATCTTATTCAAGATTGATAGTCGGTTGAATAATGGTACTAATGAACATATCCAATTATTAAATCTTGTCTTACAAATATCTAGAACTATATAATAATATATACACCTTCTCTACTAAAACTCAATTAATTAAATGGAAGTATAAAAAATCATGCAATTTAAAACTAAATACTATATATATATAAACAAAATAAAACTTATCACTAGAAACCAAATATACATACACACATCAAACTCATCATCATCTACGTTGTTGTTGTTGACCGATCTGCTGACCACTCTGCTGACCACCTTGTTGACCTTGTTGAGGTTGCCCTTGCTGCTGTTGCTGTTGTTGTTGTTGTTGTTGCAAATGTGGAGGCAACCCCATATATCCAGGCGGAGGAGGTGGCATAAATCTAGGATTGAATCCTGGCGGAGGTGGACCACCACCCATTTGTGGATGTGGGAAATTATGCCCATGTGGAGGAGGTGGCATAAACCCACCAGCGCCGTTTGGAGGTGGAGGGAATACACCCGGGGGAGGAGGAGGATGATGTCTGCCACCAGCTCCAGCTTGTCCTGGTGGAGGGGGGACTCCATAGGGGAAAGGTGGCATACCTGGTGGGAATTTTCCTTGAGGTGGGGGTGGTTGTGCTCCTTGTCTCATCCAAGGTGGGATTTGACCTTGGAGATGCCCACCTCCCTGGAGCTGCATTTGATTCCGTGGTAATTGTTGTTGTTGTGGCACTTTACCAGGTTGTTGTTGCTGCTGCGCCTGTTGTTGTTGTTGCTGCGCCTGTTGCTGTTGTTGTTGAGGTGGCTGCTGTTGCTGCGCCTGTTGTTGTTGTTGTGGATGCGGTGGCGAAGGTTTCTGAAATTGCTGTTGTTGTGGCTGCGGCTGAGGCTGTTGCTGTTGCTGTTGTTGCGGCTGTTGTTGTTGATGTTGTGGCTGTGGTTGTCGTTGTGCATTGAATAAAGCAGCTAACCCATTCTTTGGTGGAGTTGTATTTGAAGCAGATTCTGGAGATCCTTGACCTGGCTTCTTATTCAATAAAGACATAAAGAAATTATCATTAGAAGCCATACCACCACCTTGCACTGGAGGTCTACCTGGAATTTGTCCTTGTGATGGGAAATGAAGAGGACCTGGAGGAGGTGGTCCTTGTTGTTGTTGTTGTTGTTGTTGTTGTTGCAGTTGCTGCTGAGGTGGTCCCTGTTGTTGTGGGGGTCTTTGTTGAGGTTGCTGTGGTTGTTGTTGTTCTTGTTGAGGATGAGCACCAAAGAATTTTGAAAATCCTGGTGGCGGGCCAGTTTTAGCATTGGCTGGAATAGTAGAACCAGGAGCACTTGCACTAGTAGCTGGCTGGTCTTCATTCTTATTTCCGGGAGTTTGATGGAAGAATGACGAAAATCTAGAACTTCTTGCAGCTGCTTCATTACTAGCATGTTCACTACCACTTGGAGTAGTTCCATCTTCACTAGAAATACTACCCTTGTTAGATTCTTCAATTTTTGGTTTTACAAATGAGAAGAAATTATCAACTTCATTACCTGCATGTACTGCTTGTTCAGATTCATTTTCATGAGTAGTTTCTTCATCAATAAATTCACCATTTCTTTTACGCTCTTGCATTCTCATTTTCGATTTCCATTTTTCAAAATCTTCAACTGTTTGTCCCATTCCCATCATCATTCCTTCACCACCACCGCCACCAGCTGTAGCTCCTGTACCTGGAATATCATCCCATTCAGGCTCTGCTTCATCTTCATCATTGATCTCGGGTTCATTTTTAAACGGTTTACGTTCCCAAGGTTCATTCAAATGAGATGATTGTTGCAGCTGTTGCAGACTCTGCTGCAGCTGTTGTTGTTGTTGTTGTCTTCGGTTATAACTATTTCTCTTTTGATGATGTCTGCCACCTGTTTGGTTATTTGGATTATAATCTTGCTGACCTGGTTGTTTTGGGATTCTAAATCTCCAGAATGATTTATCTGGTAATTTATCTGAATCCTTAAAACTAATATTATCGGGTGAATCTCTTAATGTTAATAAATATTCAATTGTATAAATCATAGGCAATCCTTGCTTCTTAATTGGAATTGTATTGATAAATGATGATTCTTCCTCTGGTTGGAGTAGTGAGCTTGATTGTTGTTGTTGTTGGGATGACTGTGATTGTGTTTGATCTAAATCTGGAGTTGATTCTTTGGCAGCATTGGCAATTGCTGAATCTAATAATTTGGATAATGCACTACCTGGTTCTAAGTTATGAATGGATGATGTTGGCATGGTTGTTTGTAGTGTTGAAGATGAATTATCTGATGATATTTGAATGATTGATGGATCTTCAAATAAGGGATTCTCTGACATCTTTGGTTGGTTCGTTACTTTCTGTTTTGTTCTCTAATGTTATTTTAACCTGTTAAGGTGTTGACTTAATAATAATTGATCAATTGATTGGTGGATTGGAATATCCTCCTTGTTCTCCTTTTGAATTTGTTTAAATAGCTAGTAAAGCACTAGTTCCTTGTGATTAATAGTTCAATGGTTGGTTTACCAGTAATTGGTTAAAAGTAAATTGAAAACTAAAAAAATCTTAAATAAAAAAAATGTCAGCAGCAAAAAAAAATTGTTTTACGAAATATTTGAACATTTGTACACGACCTAATAACCAATGCCCTGAATCAGACCCTTGCGATGGCTATTTTACATCTACATTACTACTACGATAATTCTTTCTACTAATAAATAGAGCAATCGGGATCTAGTTCAAAAACAAGTAATAATAATTCTCTCTCTAAATAAACAAGTATAAAAAATGTTTGTTTCTCTCATCANTATAAAAAATGTTTGTTTCTCTCATCATTATCATTTCAATCATTATCTAATTATTCAAATATGGAACATTTAATCTCATAATTTCCCTACACATAATAAACCAATCAATATCTCTTAAATAATGAGTTCCATCAATAAATTTCCCTTCACCAATTGTCAATTGTTTCATCTTAACTTGTTCTTCCCATTTAAATAATTCATACATAAATCGTAAATTTGGTTGAATAATAATATTCAATCTTCTAACTCTAACATAAAGATATGCAATTGATAAATTAACCATTAATCGTTTCATAACTTCCGCAATTACAACAGTTGCACTTCGACTTACACCAACTCTACAATGAACCAATATCTTAGTTTGACCATTTGTGGATTGGTATTCTTGATTAATGAAATCAAGTACATGGGGTAATGCAAGGGTTAATTCATCAATACCATCATCTTCTAAATTATTCACCTTCATAACTGTTGTCACTGAAGTATGATGACGACGGGGTTTGGTCCGGCCATGATGAGTATGATGATGGTGATGTTGACTAGGAGGTGGTGGATCAGGTCGTGGAGCAATTTCAAATATTTCCAAATTTCCATCATCTAATTCAGTGACTTTGATATCATTATGTTGACGGAATTTATATCCATTAAGCCATGGAACAGTTTCACCTACAGAAATGATTTTTTTGATTCCTAATTTATTCAATAATGTCACACACAGGGCATGTTTTAATGATCCGAGATATAAATAAGGTAAAATCTTTGATGGAATTGATCCTTCTACTTCATCTACCCAATCTGACATATCAGCTCCACCACCGGATCCTCCATCTAAATCATTCAAATCTGAATCATAATTCGAACTACTTCCATCCTCATCACTACTGGTAGCACTACTATCTTCTTGATCCTCTACTATATTATCATCATCATCGTCACTATTTTCAATATATCCTAATTTCAATTTATCTTTCCCAGTCTTAGAACAAATACTCAGTGGACTACCTCCAGTCCCCTTCTTGCCTAATAATAAATCATTCAAATCTGCACTTGAAATAGTCTCAACCAGTCCCCAATTCATATTCTTCTTCACCACAGGACTAAATTTCCTCAAAATAGGTTCTAATTTCTTCAATATAGCAACATCACTAGAAAAGATATAAAACGGTCTTCCATAATCCAAATGTAATTTCAACATGGCATCGGCTAAACTTAAATTCAAACAATACATCAAATAACACAACACAAACAATGAAGATTCAGTATATCCATCACTACAATATATCAAGCAACTTAAAGCCGAATCGGAAGTGGATGATGAATATAAATAGATTAATTTACATGTGTTCACCAAAGATTCGAGTGTTTCTGATTTACAATCACCAATACCTAATGATCCTGAAGGTGGAACTGATAATACATGTCGTTCCGATTCCAGAGTCCTGTCATGAGATGTAATCGAATATGTAAACAAGAGTTGTGATAATGTTGCCATTGATGGGAATTTCGCATCGGCATGACAATGAATGAATAGGTTCCAATTGGATACTAATGGGTAAGTAGTAGAACTAGAATCAAGATCTGGATGAGTTATGACATGTGAATGGTCGGGGTTGTTGTATAAATTCTTCATTTCGGACGGTTGTGGACGAGATGTGACTTTGTTGTGATGCTGGGAATGAGATGACGTGGTGGTGGATAACCAATCCCATTGATTTCCTGCCCATACATTCTGATGTAATTTGGTTGCAGAGGACATTTTTGAGGTTTCGATCTTTTCCAAGGCTGGGAAATCGACATTTGCAATTAATGATTTGAGATTATGCTGTTTAGCTAATGGGCTTTTAACTCCAGGGATTTGAATCCCGTCATCTGAAAATATGAAATCATCACTTGTTCCGAGTAATTCAGTTAGATCTTCATTCAATATAAATACATTATATTCCTCTCCCGTACTTCCTAACCCATCAGCTTGATCCACTTTGGTTTCGTTTCTTTGTGCTAACCAAAGTATTCTCGCCATTGATTCTACATTAGTGTTACCATAGATAATAAAATCAGAACATGTCGATAATTTAGCAACTTGAATATGAAAATTTCTTAATGAAATTCCTCGATCAGGATCTAAATTTTTGAAAATTGGTAATACTTTTAATTTAACACAATCATTCACTAATAAATCAATTAATTCTTCATTATCACAAAATTCAATTGGAATTGTTTTTTGAATTATATTTTTAATTTCTAATTTTGATACATCTATTTTATGTAAAATTTCCGATATACCCACCGTATTCTTTAAATTAATTAAATTGGGATTATCATTAGTAATACACATCAAGAATCGGATATGTTTTGGTCTTGATAAATAATTCAATTCATTAAATACGTCTTCGCCTTCTCCGCCACTCTCACCTAATCGATCATATAATTGCTGTTGTTGGAATAAAAAGAATGATTTCTGAGCAAAATTCTCGGGATTTAATCCATGTAACCAAGGAAACATCTTACTTGTTTTCGGTAATGGTGAATTAAAATACCACATAAATATAAATTTCAATTGTTCTAAAGTTATAGTTTTAACCGGGAATGCAAATGTATCATATGAATAATGAGCTAATGATTTATAAAATATTGAGGATGACACAAGTGGAGACTCAGAATCCATATTAAGTCTAGTAGTTTTGATAAAATCGAGATCTGGTTGATTTGATGTAGATTCACATTCTTGACACTTTTCATTTGTTGAATCATCGGGGTTATTTAATACTTTTACTCTTGCTCGATATCTATCCCGTTCATATATTGTATCATTCGAACCTGAGGAAGTTCGTTTAAATCGTGGACATGATTCTGAACATACAGCCATGGTTGTAGTAGTCGGAGTGATGATAGCAGTAGGAAAAGCAACAGTAGCAGAATCAGTAGCAGCAACAGGAGCTGTCGTAGTAACAGTTTCGGTAACCATACTAACCGTACTATGAATAATAGGAGCGGGAGTAATATCAGTCGTATGAGAAATTGTTGTGGTTGGCTGTTGTTGTTGTATTTTAGAAGTCGTACTTGAAGAAATTGTGGGGGGAACTTTCTGTAATTGTGGATGTGCGGCGCTACTGAATAATTGTGCGGGTGATGATGAGCCAAACAATGGACCGGCCAGTATCGGCGATAAAGAAGCCGTATGAGTCGGTACAACAGTTGATGATGATGATGTCTTCTTATCGATAGATGGTATAGTGTTAACCGCTGAAGTAGTAACAGTAGTGTTAGTAGTACCTGTATTGGAAATAGGAGATATTAATTTGTTGCCAGTAGCAACCACACTGGCAGCATTTGAAGTATCGCTCTTTAGTGATGACAGTGACAGTATCCGAGGTATACTTGCAGTAGCTGTAGCAGTTGTCATTGTATCGATTGCTTGTAGGTAGTAGTAGTGGTATCTGCTATATTAATTAATATACTTTGATTATTGAAATTCTAAAACAGTTGATTCTAAAGTTTATAATTCTAAGGCGTTTTTGTTTTTAATAAGTTGAATATTAAAGTAACCACTAAAGTATCAAGCAGTGTTTATGAACCTTCATATATACACACTGATATTGATACTTATTGTTGATACTAAGTAAGTAAGTAAGCAGTAGTAACTAATAGTTGAGATTATTACTTTGCTTTTAATTGTTGTTTAAAGATAAAGAGACAACAAAGAAAGAAAGAAAGAAAGATAAGTTTTTTAGTTGTTTACGAAATTTACAGTTTTAAACGAATTTAATGATCAAAAATTTAATTTTAGATTTTAATATTAATTAATTAATTAACTTAAGAAATTTCTTTTATTCGAATTTGATATTTCAAATATCGACAATCACTATCAAGTGACTAGCTGAAATTGACGAGTAAATATAAAGAATACATTGTATTCAGTTAGTGGGTCTACGTTGAGACGTTACCTTTGTTATCTCGTGTTTAAAGTATTAAAGTATATGCAGTACTAACTAAAATAATTTAAGTTATTGATGTTACAAGAATGAATCAAAAAGTCCCTTTTTCTGATTTGCCCCTCTCTTCAGTAATCGAAGGTCGATTAGGTTTCTTCTTTAATAGTGGAAGAAACTATTACGTTTAGTTAAACCTCGATTAGATTCTATGCAATTGTTGTTTAGCAAGACAATATGGTTTGGACATGGTTCTAGATACCCCATTCCTTTGACAAATCAGCCTATCTTAAACCTGGAGAGAGAGATCAATGTGGCAAATTCGGAAAACGAAGAAACGTGGTACTACTTTTACGTGCCATAAAAATATGTGTTTAGAAACTGGAAAGGTCGTCACAAGACCAGGGGTAGACGAGTGGCTTGAGGTTAGTTTGGGGTTGTTAGCATTAGTATGCGCTTATTTACAAAGGTCGTGTGCAACAAGGTTATGAGCCAACGACTGCCTCGCTAACTACTGTCATCCCTTTACACCTATATACTTTATTCTAATGACTGTGTCCGAAAGACCGTGGTGGTCAGTATTTAAGCATTTCTCGTAGCTTCAGAAATTACACTACGAGTTGCAATTATTGGAGATTCAAGTCACATACAACCACCAATATTAGTGGGAACGAGATAATTCAGGTGATCGAAAACTTTGTAAGGCCAAAGAGTATGCAGTATAAGGACATTGAATGATAAGCCATTTCGGGATGCATAACTCTATGAGTTTGTATACTAAACCACATTTCAAATGTAATGAGGTTGCACAACAAAGTTGGAACCGCCTGGTGTACCAGTATTACCACCCAAGTGAATCGATGCTACTGAAGGGATGCTTCTAATACCACCACCGCGGAAGCCCGCTATCTCGCCGGACACGGGCTGATACGGGCCATCGTTCTAATTAGATAAAATGCGTGAGCGATACCCGACTTATGTTTATGAAAAAGAAATAATTTCTGTTTTCAACATGGTAAAAGACTCATCAGTACATTGAAATGAATCGTGGGTATTTAATCATTTATGGGGTATAATTATTTCTTGGTATAACTCGGTTCCATTCCGTTTTTCTTGGAAGACGTAGGCATTACATTTTCATGGCGGGTTTTCGAAACTACCACATAATGTTCACCATTCTTATCCTATGGTACATTTGCTTCATTACAGTCTCGAATACCTGATTCATTATTGTCTGTAGGTGGTTAGGTAAAGTTAATTAGTTTAAAGTTGCCAACGAAATTGTTGCGAAAGAGTTGCAAAAAAAAATCTGTCAATCAGAAATTATGAAGCTTATTTAATAAATGATGTAGTTACAAAACTCCTTTCAATATGTCATAACATCTTTTGATTACATGCAGTTGTATGTCTATGCTTCCATATTACATAGAAATATATCAAGAAGTTTTCGTTTGCATAGAAAATTCTGTCATTATTTTCTTGGCCTTTTTCTTTGACTTTTGACACAGTTACAGCCAGCCAACCTCCCAATATTCTTCTAGTCTATCTATCAAGAGAACAGTAATTGTCTAAGCTACTTATTTAACCGTATTAAAATACAACGGCTAGAAACCTGATTTATTAATTCCCTTAATTGGCAGGAATGGAGATAGCATTTTGAGTGTGCACAACAGAACCAGACTCTGTGGTAAAAGAGGGATGAGTCTACCATATGATGACAATCCAATAATGCCAAGATCATTCCGGAAAGTAAATGGTGTTCCGAAAAAACAGAAATTTACCAACTAGGCAACATTCTATGCATCTGGTGTGTGGCGGGCCTGCCTTGACTGTCCTTCTAGAAAAATGGCTTGTTTAAAAACCTGCCATTTGCACCCAAACGATTCAATTCCATTTACAAAAAAATATAGAATCCTTACTTTCTCAAGATATTCTACAAAACAACAACCTAAGTATGAATAAGTTATTTTTCTTAATTTCATTGACAGTCTTGCAATTTCAAATTGCTCAAAGTGCTGCTATTCCAAATGACGGTGTTGTTGCCGCACCTGACCAAACTATCTCTCTTGTCGGTGGATACATTCCTGCTTTAAAGCGTGTTCCAACCAATCTCGTTGCTGCTGTTTCCATTGAAACTAATGCTGTTGTCGGTGGATATATTCCAGCGTTAAAGCGTGTTCCGACTAATTCCTATACAACTTCAGCTGTTACTGCAGCTGCTCAAGCTAATGCTGTTGTTGGTGGATATATTCCTGCTTTAAAGCGTATTCCTAGTGCCGCTGGTGCTGTTGCTATTCAAACTAATGCTGTTGTTGGGGGATATATTCCTGCTTTAAGACGTGTTCAAAGCAACAGTGATGGAGTTGTTGCTGCTACTGTTGTACCTGCAGCAACTGAGGAAGGAGTACAAGCTGTAAGTGAACCAGTAACTACTGAACCAGCAACTACTGAAGAAATCCCACAGAAAGATTCAGAAGGAAAGGAAGAAGCGTCAGAAGATTCACCTGCTCTGGAACCAGAAGTTCAAGTAGAAACAGAAGTGACAGAAGAAGTAGAAGAAGCAGATTCTATTGCTGTTAGTAGTGCTAACAAAGGGTCATCCATGAAAGATGGTACTGGATGGGCACTTGTTGTATTTTTTACATACCTTATTCTTTAGTTGATTTTTTATACCACATAAACTTATGATAATTATGATTTAGCTTACTTTATTACTTTCCTCCCTCTTCTCGTAAATAATAACTAGACAGACTGACTGATCAGGATCTGCGTATCATTGTCAAAGTGCACGTGATAGTCCTGCGTATAAAGTTGGTGGTTGGTAGGAGCTCTAAAGGGTTCAATAGTTATATTTCAGAGGCAAAGGCTACCAGGAAATTTGTATGTAGTTTTGAGAGATTAACGAAGGAATTATGGAAAAGAATCATGATAAAAGACCAAGTTTTATTTTTGCGTGCTATACCCTCAATAGTGCATTAAATGTACACTAGATGTGACCATTACCTCCTTTAATACCTGATTTATTATTGTAGGTTGGTGATTGATAAACAGGCTTGATAGTTTATGGTTGCCAACAAAATTGTTGCAAAAAAGGTTGCAAAAAAAAACTGTCGATCTCAAATTATAAAGCTTAAAATGTATACAAAAATCCATTAAATATGTCATAACGTCATTTGATTGCATTTAGATGCACGTTTATGCTTCCATATGCTTTAGAAATGTAAATGTACAAACCAAGAACTTTTGGTGTTCATAGAAAAATCTGTGATTATCTTCTTGGCTTTTTTTCTTTGCAAACCATTTTAAGTAACATTTACATCCAGCCAACCTCCGAAGTTACTAGACTATCTATCAGCCAATTGCTTTAGCTAAACGTATTTAACCTTATTAAAATTCCATGACAATAACTCTGATTTATGAAGTCCCTCAATTGGTCCAGATGGTTTTAGAATTTGAGTGTTCCCAACAGTCTCTGTGGAAGAATAGAGATGATCCTATCATACAAGAGTAATTTAATCTTGCCAAGAATATCTCTCAACCGATGTTTCATCAAGAAGAGAAATATGCTAATTAGACATCATTCTTTGCATCCAGTGGCCTGTTGTCCTTGGCTGTTCCCCCCTTGAAAAATGGCTTGTTTAAATAATCAGTCAGTTGCATCCAAAATGATTCTCTCCCTTTTCCAATTCTTACTTTCTGAATATATCATAGAAGAACAGCAATCTAAGTATGAATAAGTTATTGCTATTAATTTCATTGATATTCTGGCAATTTCAAAATGTC